>NW_011967059.1:0-16879 GCF_000949405.1 Vollenhovia emeryi | reverse complement strand
AACTCGGAGTCGGGTCGAGTCAGCAAATCGAAAACGCTATTAAAATTTCATGCCTCAGTGTAATAGGGTATTCCTCTACATTTTAGAGTATCTTCTTGAGACCGTATTTCATGGGGAAATCCTCTAAAATCAAGAGGGAACCACTCAAAAATAGAATACTTTTCTTTGGGTGAGATACGGTCAACAAAATCACCAATATTATCTAAATTTATGTTTATATTTACAATAATCATTAAGTTGTAACAGCAACTTATTTTTATACTACATCCAGACATTTTATCCAAGCCAACTAAATAGTGCAGTAGCTATTAAAACATGCATAGTTGAAGTATCAAGAAGCAGTCTGGTTAAGGCAACCAGGTATCGTCACTGCTGCAACAATGTCATTTAACAATTGCTCTGTGGTTATAACAACCAGATAATTAGTTATTCCATATTTTACTATTTAATCTGGTTGACACAACCAGAATTCTGTTTGTGACAACTATATTGTTTTTTCCGTGTATCGATAAAATTTTATGCTTGATATTGTTTGGATATAACATTCTAATATAAAAAATAATAAAGTACCTAGTTTGTATAAATATTCAGTTTAGTTGGCGCCATTTGATGATATCATTACTTCCCGGGAAAAAATTTTGACATATGATCATATATAATCATATATGCTCATATACGAAAAATGTCCATATATAAGATACCATATGTATCATATGTGATCGTATATGATAATGTGTTTGTCATATATGACAGTATATATGACAAATACATTATCATATACGATCATATATGATGCACATGTTTGTCATATATACTGTCATATATGACAAACACATTATCATGTACGATCATATATGATACATATGGTATCTTATATATGGACATTTTTCGTATATGAGCATATATGATTATATATGATCATATGTGAAAATTTTTTCCCGGGTTTTGTAGAGAAGATAGAGAAGATAGTGGAGGGGGGGGGGAGGGAGAAAAGATAAAGATGGTTTATTTTTAAATAAAGGATATCCAAATAATTAAATTATATAATTCTTAACTGGTTATAAATACGGCGTTTTTTATTAAAAGCTGACTACATCCTGCGACTGAATTGTGTGTCTGAAGCGCTTACGACAGAAGTCAAACTCGCGAAATTAAAATCGCTGCACGCATTACTTCAGGTCTCGATTACGCGACCCCGTAAGTTTGATCTCGGACTCCTTCGAGTTCCACACGAACGAGTCGAGGAGGATCGGATCCTCGCACCCGTCACGTTCGCGTACATACACGCGTCCTGGGCCCGTCGATGAAGGGATGAACGCTCCCGTCGTTTGTTCGCACAAAATACACCGGCGCGGCGAGATCTATCGAGTTTCCTCCGGAACGAGTACGCGAGGGTCGTACGGTTGCATTTCACGGCTCACGCTTCGCAATCCCGTGTATGCGTGTACCAGCGACACGACCCTCGTCGACATCTCTCTTTGGAAGATCGCGTGCGTTCGCGCGACGATACGCGTGAAACGCGACAGCACTTGCCATTTCTCCAGAGAGGGACACATGTACTTACGCCCGCGAGAGATAAGAGGGTGAAGGTTGTGATACTGACGGTGTGATATTTCAACACCAACATCGGACCTCGCGATTTTACTGGGTGCAAAGGGGTTTTTAAGTACCTGCGTGAAACTGCGCACATAAATATACAAGTGTACTGTAATAAAGTTCTGAGTTGTACCTTGCGCTTTTTTATAACTACAGTTCATATCAGATGCGTCTGATCAGATTTTTTTCTTCAACGAATAATTTATGTCTTATACTTCTTAAGATTTGTCCTAAGAATCATGTGGTCGTTTGAAGAATTTTATGAGTCTTTGGAAAATTTACTAGTAAAATGTTTGGTAAAATTTCAAAACTATTCCAAAATTGTGAAGGCTCCCAAAAGAAAAATATGGAAGGAGAAGTGCCAATGTGAGCCACAAAATGAACGGAACTCGGTTCTCACAACACGAAATAGAATTCTCTCTTTAATATAATATAAAACGTTTCGACCCTTCTTTGGGTCTTCCTCAGTTAGACTCGTGTAACTCAGTATTCTAGGACAGAATCATCTCTCAAAATATTAATCAGTCGGTCTCTAAATGGTCCCAGACATAAAGAGGGCTAGAGTTTATATTATATTAAAGAGAGAATTCTATTTCGTGTTGTGAGAACCGAGTTCCGTTCATTTTGTGGCTCACATTGGCACGTCTCCTTCCATATTTCAAAACTAATTAACTGTATGCCTGTTCTTTTATAATTATGACTCACTTTCTTTCTGACCTTTATTAAATAACTGCTTATCGCATTACCTGGATCATTTATTAAGATATGTAATTGACTAGTCTTTGATTTGATTTCAATCTTTTTTATTATTTTATCCGCTATGACGTACCATATCTTTAATTTATTCATTGATTTTAATCTCGTGTCCTTCACAATTATTATTATTTATTTATACACACTGAGCTTATTTTGTAATATGTTCTGTATAGTTAATTAGCTTGTAATCCCGATTATTGGATATTACTTTTATAAATGGCTTGATAAGGATCTAAACCCTTGGTCGAAACGTTGTATTATATTTTGTTTCTTATTAAACACTTGCCAGTGAAGGTCGACTAAAATTTGGACCCCGCACTATTTTCAGGTAAAATCCCGACCGATTTTCTCGAAATTCCGTAGACAATTAGACGTATCATTAGGAAGATCAACCACAAACAAATTTTCAAAAAAATCATTTTGTTCGAGCAGTTGAAGCGACGTACCTGATGATGCAGAATCTGTATTAGACGATATTTTGAGATTTACATTGGAAATCATACTTGTAAAAAAAGAAAGAGGTGTATTTAACCAAAAAACTCATTTGAGAAGTGCTTTGATGACAAAGTTGAAATCATATCGTTTTTTTGTCAATCATCATAGATTAATTATATATTGCCATGCAAAATATTGCAATAGTTTGATTATACTAATATTACTCAGACTCAGTTAATTCTCCAATCCGTAGGATAAGGATGATTATCCAGGGCCAACGACGAGAACGTGCTGAGTACTTGGACCCTTATATTTTGTTTTTTTTTAATTTTTTCGTTTTACTGATTTTTGTTTTTTTGTTTTATTTTTTAAATAGACCTACCAGGTCTATTTAGCACCATCCTGTATTCAAGATACTAATGCATGAAATAATGAGTTCGTTTTTTAAATACAGCAGTTTAAAGCAGGTTTGATAAGAGCAAGGATTTGGTCGCAATTCCAAAATAACAGTAACCGCATGATGTATATATATATATATATATATATATATATATATATATATATACGTATATCATACGTTGATCAGCTGGAAAACCATGATAGAGATAGGCCTGAGCCGGAGCCTATTTTAGGTACTTATGTACATGCAAGGCTGATGTTAGAACACTGGGAGTTTGTGCTCATGTAGCGTGCGTATTATATCAATTAGGATACGCAAGATATGTACACAACTTAAGAATACCACCAACCTCACTACTAGGAACTATTCTAGATGCTGCAGACCGTAACGATGAACCCATTATAGCAGATTAGCTTAAGGAATAATAAAAAATAGAAAATCATAAAAATAAAAATAAAATAAAATAAACAAAAATCAGTAAAACGAAAACAAATTAAGAAGAGAAAATATAAAAATGTATGAGTCCAAGTACTCGACACGTCCTCGTCGCTGGCCCTGAGTAATCATCCTTATATCCTACGGATTGAAGAATTGACTGAGTCTGAGTAACATATAATCAAACTATTGCAATATTTTGTATGGCAATATGTAATTAACCTACGATGATTGACATAGAAAACGATATGATTTCAACTTTGTAATCAAAGCACTTCTCGAATGAGTTTTTTGGTTAAATAGACCATCGAGAGACCTTCCAAAATCGAGAATACATATACTTCTAGATATCGTTAATCTCTTTCTTTTTTTTACAAATATGATTTCCAATGCAAATCTCAAAATATCGTCCAATACGGATTCTGCATCATTATCAGGTATATCGCTTCAACTGCTCGAGAGAAATTTTTTTTTTGAAAATTTGTTTTGTGGTCGATCTTCCTAATGATACGTCTAATTGTATACGGAATTTGAAGAAAATCGGTCGGGACTTATTTTACCTGGAAATAGTGCGGGGTCCTTGATTTATTAAAATTTCAAAAAGCTCTCATAAAAGTCTTCCAAATGCCATGTTGTCCCACGATGACATGATTTTCTGGATAAATTTTAAGGGAAACTTCTCCATGAGAGAACTTTTTTTAATTTATCCTGAAAATCATGGGACAGCACGGCATTTCTAAGAATTCTAAGTGAGTTTTTTGAAATTTTCTCATACATTTTACTAGTAATGATGTTAGTATATAATTTACTAGTAAAATGTATGGTAAAATTTTAAAAAACTCTCATAAAGTTTTTCAAAATGTCATGTTATCCTACGATTAAAGGACTTTCAGGATAAATTTTAAGATTATTTTCTCTGTTTATGAGAGGTTTTGAAAGCTTACTAAACATTTTACTAGTAAAATTTCCAAAACTCTCGTTAAAATCTTCAAAATGCCACGTTGTCCTACGATTACATGACTTTCAGTATAAATTTCGAGAGATAATTCCCTCCGCGTGTTTATACATATAGAGTAAATTAATATACAATTATATATGATTTTATTACAAGATTATTGGGAGATCTGATAAATATTGTCCCATATTAAAACGTTTCAAAATAAATTATGTAATTATATAACAGTAGATAATAAATAAGTAAATAATTGCCAATATACTCGGATATATTCGGATAACTAACAATGCTGGTGCTCGAGGAAACCTCGCAACGAAGCCAGATTATCCAAATCGCATCGGTATCAATGGCGCATTACTAATCGCCTCATCTCCTTCCACGATGCATTAAACATCTGATCTTTATTTAAATCCTAATCGTGCTTTTAAGCGGTATTTGCTTGTCGTGCAGTAATTCAGTTTGCTTCGGCATGACTTGGGCTTCATCGCTCGCTCGCTTGGTTGCCGGGTTTGAGGCTCCAATGCGCTGATGGTAAAGTTTCGAATGGTATCACCCTCGGCGGTTGCCATTGGTTGTCCGCATCCACCGAGGAACTTCGATTATTCCCAACTTCGTCCCGGCGGTGCCGACCGATCCATCTCGACGTGCCATCGACATAAATTAGCAGATAGAGGAAATTTTAAGATATCACATTCAACGGTGTGTCCGCCCTTCCACTCTTTTGCAGTCCCGTCGACGTTCTTTTTCCGTCTCTATCTGTTTTATCTCGGGTGTCAGGGTGTAAATCGTGGTGGAGTGTTTACGTCCGCATGAATCGGGGAAGAGAGAGCTCTCGATAAGAGGAGATCCAGCGCGCTATTCATCAAATTACGTCGATTCGCAATTCGATTTATTGCGATAAATATTATTTAAGCGTCTCAAATACAGCAGCTTTGTTCTTCTCGCCGTGAACGGCAAGCGAGACGAAGTATCGGTTTCTTTACGTATGTATTTAATTGTTGCATGCGAGGTGTTTTGTTTAATTCTTTATTGCGAAAAGTTATAAATTATTTCTCGCGCACGGAGAGAAGTTTCTCTTCAAATTTATCCCGAAAGTCATTTCGAGGAATATTACGAGAGATTTTCGAAATTTTACCGGGCATTTTACTAGCAGAATGTACACAAAGTATAATTACTAGTGAAATGCATGGTGAAATTTCAGAAAACTCTCTTCAAAATCAATGAATGAAAGGACTAAGAGCCTTGACTAGGTGTTAGTGTCACAATAGTAAAAGTTTAGTTTATTTAAAACATAAAACTTACAAGTCTCTTCAAAATATCATGATTGCATGATTTTCAGGATAAATTTTACAAGAAAATTCCCTCCGTGCACAAAATGTGTGAGATACGATTGATAATAATGGACAGTCATTTCGCAATTTAATATGTAATTGCAGTCCAGCAGTGTGAGGTTTAATTATAAATTTCACATAGCCGCGATGAATCATGAAACAGATAAAAGTTTTACAGTTTCCGATACGTTATACGAGTACTTCGCGGAAGTCCATATATGAATGGGCGATATTTACAGCATTTCGTAAAGTGGAGAATCGGGGAAAGTTGTAAACACATAGATACGTCAAAATTGATCGTAGACTCGGTCTCATGGCATCGCGATAAAACTTCCGATGGAACGGTATTATCCTATCATCTCCCGTGAAAGGACGCGCCTAGTCAAAACGCGCCCGAGTAATTAGGGAAATTGCGAGAAATACATTTAATTTAACGCGCCTGCACAAATGATGGAATTTGGGAATCGCGAAATTTTTCACACAGCAAAGCGCCGCGCCATAAAAATTCAATTCCACCGCGCTAACTTATTTTATCTTTTTTTTTCAACAACATCCGAAATAACGGGCCCCCGCTGCTATTTAGCAGCATTTTATGGAGATAAAATAAAACCAAAAATCCGTTGCAAATTCAATATATCCAAATAGAATACTCCCAATTCGCGACAGGGAAATCTCTCGTTTTATATTAAATACAAAAATTTTTTCATTTATTTCATTTCAATCGACGACGCTCGCGACGAAAGTCCGCTTACAGTTTTGTCAAATATCGCCGGGCGGCAAAGGCGGTCCATGTGCAACTGCATTGTGTGGATTATTAAAATTGAGATTTCACGAGGCAACACTGATGCGCAATAACTGCAGCGAAGCCTCCATTACTCTCATCTTCATATAGTTATCAGACGCCATATTCTGTTCGATGATCACTTTAGCATCAAGCGATAGTGGTAGGTGTTATAGGGGTTTAATGCCACGTAAGATCGCCTCTTGCTGCTTAAAGCCCACGTATCACCACGTGCATGTGTACCGAACGTGACGCAAACAAGATCAACGTGTAATCGGTTGTCAGACATTTGTATGCGTGACGCGGCCGAAATCGTGCATGAAGTCCAGATTATATTCCGCGCTTGAGATAACTCTCAAGTTGGATATCGACTGATCAAGCGAGCACGCGCGCGGGGACGCCTCGCGCACGTATTAACGCGGTATTGTTGTTAACTTGCCGCTTAACGCGTCCCCGTATTGCGCGCGTATGAATAATTAATTGATGTATGCGAACTATTAGCTTTTCGCGCGCGCGCGCGCGTGTCACACGCACTTCGCGATATATCGATTGCATCTCGCGATATATAGACATTGTATTTTTATATTAATTCAATTACAACGTGATTTACGATGATAAATGCAAGGACAAATAAATGCGAATGTAAACAGCATTTTGCATTTGTATCAAGTAAGTTAATCGCGGCAGCGTAATGGCATATCGCATCGCGTAGTAAATAAAAGATGATTTTAACGACCGACAATCCGGCCGTTCCACAATATTTGCATATTTGGATAAATGGATAAAATGGATAAAACAGATTGATCGTGGCTTATCGACGGCAATAACGATATTTATAATGGCTGTAATCAGCCGTAGCTTATTTGAGCTGGTGATTCTGCTAAAATTTAAATAAATATATTGTATTTCTCAACCGATTTACAATTTTCGTCCTCTGCAAAACACGTAATTTCAAAATGAGCGTACATGCATTATGCATAAATGCGACAAACAATCGCTGGCAATATTGTCACTGTATTTTGCGACAGCGTCGATAAATAATAAAATTCTTTCGGCAACGAGAATTGCACACCTTTCTAAAAATTAAGAGTGTACATTTCGTTTTTCTCGCAGTAGATGACAAAATTCTTCGTTATGAATACAGATTATAGTCTCGGTACTTAACTAGAATTTGATTTTCACTTGTCATGCTAAGTACAAAAGAAAGAAAAGTCTCCATATTCTAGATATCAAACGACGCTTAATAATAACAATGAGATACACGGAAAGATTTTCTCTTAAAATTTACCCTGAAAATCATGTAATCGTAGAAGAACAAGTCCCCATACAGCACAGCAAGGTTTCAGCAACATTATAGCAATAATTCATCGCAAGATTGCAACATTGCCTAAACGCTGCGAAATGTTGCTGCAGCACTGCTGCAATATTGCAGCAACGGTAAAATATCCGCCTTCAGAAATGTTACAATGTAATATTACAGCAACATAGCAATATAATGTATGCATAATATATGTTTTCTCGAAGCGCGGTGTGCTTCACTTCTCTTTTAGATAAATAGTAAATGAAGATTTGCAATTTAGAAATATACATTTGTATACACCGACTATTGAGGTAAAATCTCTAATCTTAGTAATTAGAATTTAAGTAACAACGAGTTTTGTTTCGAAACATTTTCTCGGTTGAACAGACTTAGTCGTTAATTTAATCAATACCAATAAGTCCGTAGAATGATACACAAAACGTAGTAACAGTCACGGAACAAAAAAGGCAACGAATTCTTAACGTTCGTTGTTGTTTTTCTTTCGGCGCGGTAACGTATGATGTTTTTGCGTGCCATCGTGTACCGAAGGTCGCCGCGGTATCATTCGCTCGCCGAACGTCGTGCCGGCAAGCAGTGGCGAGAGTCGCTCCGTGCGTGGTATTACTTTTGCGTTATCGGTTTCCAAGACTCGATCGCGATGGATATATGGATAAAACGCTATTAATTTGTACACCTTCATCAGTAACAAGTAACGTTCTTCGATTAATTATTAAGTTTCTACAACTTGTAATGAGAAACTAATTGCGTGTTGAGGTGACGGCTCTTTATCAACGTATACATATTTCACGAGACTAACTCGTCTAAAATATGAAGGTAAACCGTGGTACTTTGTCGCGGTTACATCTCATTTATGCACCGCGCTTTTAATTATCTATCGATTTCGTGTAATCCGTTTCATTTTCGGGAAAAGAGAGAATTTTGTACGATTTCGGCGATTGCGCTGTAATTCGCTCTGTCGTTCTTCGCAACTCGAACGGGCAAGAAGTAAAGAAAGTCGATTAGATTGAATGACAAAGATTGTAAAATATCGTTTTGTTGCGGACTAATAACTACTTCTTTACCGCAGATTATGCTTCCGATGCTCACAGTGCGTTTTATATCGTCAATTCAAAAGTGATTTATCCATTATCCTGTTCTTCCGAAACAAAAATGCAAGTTGTTAGTTTAAGTAATTTGTATGATAGAGAGTCACGCGATATTTGTTAATAATATTTCGTGCGCTTCGCGGTATCTCACATCGCGTACGGGAGTGCCCGAAATTTCGCGCGATCGATGATTTTCGCGAGTGAGTGTTGTGTAAGTGCAACAAGGAAATCTGAGAGGAGGAGGAGGCCGAGGAGCCATCGGGCAACGGCGGAGAAATGGTGAGGTAAGTGTCTTACATTTCGATGTTATTTGTTACTTGTGCAAAATAAAGCATCTGTTCTGTGCTTTTATTTTATTTGTTCAATGATTCGAACGAGAATTCGAATAAGTGTTAGAGACAAAACCATGCGTATTAAATTTTGTGAGTTTATATTTAAAAGGGAGACTTTTTCAGTATTCTATTTCGTTTAAAACCAATGGTAAAAAGAAGGAATGTTTAGAAGAAAACTGCGATTCTCACATTATGAAAAAAGATCTATCACGGCGAGAAAAGGAAAATAATGAAAGCAATTTAACTGACCGCGTGGTTGTAGCCGTGTACGATAAGCAAGCGGATTGAAAGCTTCAAAATTGTTTTCCCGAAAAAAATAGCTATTTTTGACGCTCCTGTCACTTTCCCTGCGCAGACGCCGCGACGTACCTGTCTTTCAATGATTGAGAAAAACGTAACTAGAAAGCTACACGTTTCTACACGTGATGCAAACCGGACAACGACGGAGCCCTAAGGCGCCTTAACGCGTCAAGATTAACTCGGAAACCGAAATGGGTGCCGACGCGCGGAAACCGCTCGTTGTTCCCGTAGACGTTACGAGACCGGTTGCACGCGAATACGCGGGCCGTCCGCGTGAATTGCGAGGGCGCAGACGGTTACGCGATACCTCAGCAACCGCGGATCCCTTCGCGTGGCGCTAACTGGAACTCACTGCATTAAAGTTTATCCCCGGTTCTTTCTTATCATAATCGCATTTGTGGATAATGGGGTAGGGATAATTTGTTATCGCGGAATGTCATGGAGCAGAAACTTTCTAAATTACTTCGTTCTTCGAAAACTTTTCTTCTCCGGCCGCTTGTCTCTCTCTCTCTCTCTCCCGCTCTTTCACCCTTTCCCCGCGATGCCTGTCGGCTCTTTCCTAGCTACCCTGCGCCCCCGCCGCCCACTCTTTCCCCTCTATCGTTTCATCTCGCCGCTTTCATCCTCTCCTCGTTTCGCTATCCGAGGGAGCGTGGGAAAAATACGGGCATAGTTGAACACTCACGTATGGAACGCGCGCATGGATATTTTTCTGACCATTACTTTCGCCCGTTCCTGCCGCTTGCTCGCCGACTGTATCCTCCTCGACCCTCTCGCCAAGTGCCTTCTTACATCTTTAAGAGGGATGGATCCAGTTCGAATGCGCTACATTCTTAATGTTTCGCGATATGTCGTAAGATACCTACTTGTTTACGTCGGCTGCGTTTCACTCGGTTACACATTCCGCTCGTAAATAGGGGATAATACACTGAGAGCGCGATTCCGCAGGAAATACTTTGCCGTACTGGAAATAAAATGCCGCGATGAAAGTTCCCCGGCGCGGGATGCTTTCCAATCAATTTTACCGCTGGTCGTACAAATACACAACACTCCGCACAACGCTATAACGCCCGCGTTTGATTAAATATTGAGCCCTCGATTTATTAGTCACAAAATCTCCCTCTTTCCTCCTGTCGTTTAAGCTTGACCCACTAATGTGCTCTTTGCGTCGACAAACGTTTTACTTCGTAGCCAACAAATACGTTTAAAAAATTCGCGCCAGTTGACAACTTGTACAATTGTATATTTTCTCTTACAATTTGTCCTGAAATGCATGTAATCGCGGGACAAAATAGCGTTTTGATGAATTTTATGAGTTTTTGAAATTTTACTAGTAAAATGTATGGTAAATTTTCAAAAAACTCTTAAAGAGAGAATTTTTTCTTAAAATTTACACCGAAAATTGTGCAATCGTGGGATGACTTGGCATTTTGGAGAATCTTATGAGAGTTTTTTGAAATTTTACCATACATTTTATTAGTAATTATACTTAGAATACAATTTTACTAGTAAAATGTATGGTAAAATTTCAAAAAACTTTTACAAAGTCGTCGAAAATGCCAAGTCGTCCCACGATTACATGATTGTCAGGGTAAATTGTAAAAGAAACTCTCTTTATGGGAGTTTTGAAAATTTTACCATATATTTACTAGTAAAAGCGGAACAACATGACATTTTAAAGAACTGTATAATAAAAGAGTTTTTCGAAATTTTACCAGTAAAATAATACTAATTGTAAGTATAATTACTAGTAGAATGTATGGTAAAATTAATCCTGAAAATTATGTAATTGTCAGACGATATGTCATTTCGAAGAATTTTATGAGTTTTTACAAATTTTACCATACATATCACTATCTACTAGTAAAATGTTTACTAAGTATAATTACTAGTAAAATGTATGGTAAAATTAAAAAAAACTCTCATAAAGTTCTCGAAAATGCCAAGTCGTGCCACGATTACACGATCTTCGGGCTAAATTTTAAGAAAAAAATTGTCTCCGCGCGCGTTAGCAAGTATATTGATTTGCTCGCACAAAATAAAACGCATCTAATCGCAAAGAGCGCATTGTAGATGAGGCTTTTTCAGAAAAAGTTCCTCCTGCGTCCTCGACACGGGGGGAATTTACGGCTTCTGGATAAACGGAAATTGACTGCAGAAGGAACCAGGAAAATCCACCGCGACATGTTGCAATTAATACGCGCCCACTGTCCCGAAAACGATTAATGCCCGGGAAGATATAAAATCCCGTTTGAATAACGTCTGTAAACTGCTTTGACATATCTCGCGGTCGCGCGCGGGATCGCGGGTCTCGTCTGTAAAACCTATTCTTCGCTTATATATATATGTCTATATATACATATAAAAAAAAGAGAGAAAGAGAGATAGAGAGGCAGGAAAAGGAAGAGATATGCGGGGGCGTTGCGGAGAAAGGGTCACCGAAAACTATAAAATATAATTCTGGTTTGCGCGTCACGTACCTCGCCATGCCCGACGATGCATTCCGACAGGTACGTGCCGCGGACTCCGAACGCAACATTGTTTCCAGGATTATCGGCGGACCGGGGAAGGGAAGGGGGGGGGGAGGAGGGGAAAAAAGCGCCACGACCATTCGACTCGCGATCGGTCATATGTGCGCGCCTCGATTTCGCGGCAGCGCGGCAGCGGGGGGGGGGGGAGGGCGAGAGGGGGTGACGAGATCAGCGCAGAGGATGCTCCAGGACATTCAGATTTCATGTCACTATATCCTTTACAGCGCATCACAGGTGCGCCCGGCGATCAAAATCGTCGTCGCCTGTGGCGACCTGAATTTCCCGGGGACTCGTCGCGTTAATGTCTGGTAGAGAGTCTCTTTTTATTTTTTATTTTCCCCCTTTTTTTTCCACGAACCACGCCAGGTACTTTGCATGAAGATCGCCTGTTTTGTCGCGCGCGATGCGTAATGGAAAAGTGCACGCGTCTCGATTTGTCTCGCCTAAATTATTACTCTTTTGTTTTGTTTTTGTTTTCCGGCGGACTTGCTCGTAATGGAATTTTAAGTAGCAGGGAAAACGTCGCTCGTTAAATCGGCGCAACTTTTTTTTTTAAGGGATTTGCGATACGCGCCAATATCAATTTAAAAAAAATATTTTAAATTAAATCCACGAAAAAACGATTACGGATTTAAAAGCGGTGGCTCCCGCGTAGCGTAACGGAACGTGAATGTTTGCCGAAGCTAGGTGTACAAATAGAGTACAACAAACGTAAATATAATATTATATATGCGCCGCTGGGATCATATATCGCAGAGAACTGTGGTTTATTCGAAATTTCACGTAACGAGCAGCGTGAGAAAATGAGATTCATAGGCGGATTGAATCGCCGAAATTTTGCCGAGATATTTTCTTTTGTGCGCAACACAGTCGGAAGAAAGTGACACGGGAGTTTCGAAATACCTGATTACGTCACAAAATAGCGCAACAACATCCACGGCGGTCCAGCCGACGCTCAACATTATTTTTAATGACTTTGGAACAACTTCGGAATCTTTGCACAATATTGAAACAATTCTCTCGCGGTACAAAACGCATTTCCGCGCAATATATTATACCAATAAAAATTACATATGTATATGTATAAATATCATTTACACGAATTATTTAAATTACTGTACATTTTTCAAAATTATATTTACTTCAGTTATTTTTCTAGATGTATTTTTTGATCATTGGTTAAAGCGATTTTATTCTTACGTTTGATTTTGTTATTAAAAAAATAAAATAAAATATATTCGATATATTTTAGCATCACAATCACCGATATTAAAACATATTGTGTATTGTTTTTTTTTATTCATGCCGCGTATCATGTTTTAGTGGGGAAATTTTCGTGAATTTACAATAATCACCGCGTTCTCCTTTGTAGATTCGAGACTCAAAAAATAGCAGGCAAACAATATATTATATTGTTTATCAGTACATTTCGGAGATAAACAATAATTCCCCTTTTTGATTGATTTAACGGTAGAGCATCGTTATGGTATAATTGGAGTGAACTTTGCAGAAAGGAAAAACGAACCAACAATCACAATATTGTTAGTTGATTCCCTCCTGCGAAATGTGATCCAATTAAGCCGTGTATTTAGCAAAATAAAAGGGTGATTTACGTGGCAATGAATGAAAAAATGGCTTCTGGAGCTTTCGCAAAGGTTCGCTCGCTTTGTTTTGCTTCGAGCATTTTACTGGCTTCGATGATTTATTTTTGCCAAGGAAAACCGAGGTCTTTATCCCTCTCTTGGTCTTACGTTTTTTTCCCCTCTCCCATCGCCGATAGAAAGAAAAGTTATGTGCGCCTCGCAGTAAATTTTCCCACTTGGTAATCCGTTTATGCTGGCCACGACTGATTTACGAGATTGCTCCGCGTTCACTATACGCCATCGTTTATTCTTTTCTCTCTTTCTCTTATTGGTTTATTCTGTACCGTTTCATGATTCTGATATTGGTAGCTCATTGTAACATTAACTTGGCGTAATGAATTTTACTAATTAATTATGAAAACCGATATCACAAGCTTACAATTGTATGTAACAATTAGTAAAATTATCTACATGCAACAGAATATCTATTGGTTTGGTCCGAATTAATTCCCAAACCGACGAATTTCACCGATCTGGAACTGAATTTTGCATAGTTACTTTCAAGGATCCTACGGAAAATAAGCTATCGCGAACACCCACGGAAAAAAATTTCCGGATCCAATGCTATTACACTTGAATGTATCATAAAATAGGATCGATGTAGCCAATCGTATTTATTATATAGAAAGGAATATTTTAATCTTAAATAACAAATCTAAAATCTATAATAAAATAATAGTATGTATCGTCTTTTGTCGAGTATCGTGGTGCCAACTTCGTGCGTTGTAAGATGGAGGGAAAATTTATTCTAAACGGAAGAATGTATAAACTTACAGTTATATAAGTTACTCTTGTCTCAATATAGTAAGTCAATCTTTTTTAATTCGATAGAGGAGAATACGATTTATTGATTTTATTTTGATATTGTCTTATTTTTGTACTGAATGAGGTTGTGAGAAATATAAATGCATCAAAAATATTTTTTATCTCAGTAACAGAAATCCTTTCTGAGGGTGAAGGTACTTCAACTCCTCCCCATAATTTCGTACCCTTCGTGATTCTTTTTCGTACTTTTCGAACTTGGAGAGTGCATAAATGAAGAAGCTCGATATGAAAGACATTAATTGTTGCATATTTATAAAATACAATTGTTTCACAATTAAATAAGAACTTAGTAAAGACGCAGAGTGTACTTCCCACTTTACTTTCATTCTTTATTTAAAAAAACGAAGAGAAATTAAAACTATCACTTTGTGAATAATTGAGCTTAAGGTAATCTCGATCGTTTATAGTGAAACTTCTTGAAAAGTAAGTCTCTTATTATTACAGAAAAGCGTCTGATTATTTCAAATCCATTGACGTTACGGTTACGTTCGTTAGTTACCGCGGTGAATAAATCTCGTGCTAATTTCCACCGCTATATTACACGTTAAACATACCGTCCTCTTGAACTATTTACCTTTGTCTTCTGCAGACTAATAGACAGTGCGCGCACGTGGCACGACTTTGCATATCTCCTATGATCCGCGAAATCGATCGCAGTCAAGCTTTGTAGCCACCGAACAAACGAGTAAATGAGATTCGCGATGTATATCGGGTGCGACCTAGTTCGGTGCCACTATCCGAGGAGAACAATGCCGCCGTGCCCGACACACCGTATATCATATACGCGCCCTCGCGTTATGTATGTACAGAGTGGCCCAGAAGTCGACTGTACTTCCTTTCAACCACGGACTGTGCGACAAATTCCGTATCAATCTTGTCTCCAAAATCGATAAAAAGCAATTTTCGTTTGGCGGTTAATGGCGCACATTTCCACCGAGAGTGAAATTTATTAAAAATTTTTAAAATTGATCCATTTTTTGTTTTAATATTTAAGTTAAAGGATTATACTTTTTAGTCTCTGACTTTAGATCCGTTAGTACTCAGACTTTTATTTCTTCAGTTTCTGTGGTTTAGAAAAAAAAGTGCGATTTCTATAACTTACGTCAATCGCATTTTTTTAAATGTCATAATTAGTATTAAAAAAGTATGAAAGTTCTTTAGAAAATCTTAACGTTTTCTCAAGAAACATTTGATTAAGGGGCACGAAATCCGCAGAAGTTTTCGATTTATACAAATTAGGATTTAATTGAAAATTAAAGTTAAAGAATAAGAAGTAGAACTGTTTACGTTTCATTCACACTTTAACTTCACTTGCCGACATCGTGGCCAGATGTCGGCCAAGAATTTTCCGAAAACGAGAAAGTTGTCTCGAAAGATTTATTTAATATACTGAATTTTTATCCTCCCTCCAATATCGGTCTGTTTTGAATCATCCTGTATGCGCTTCTCGCGTGTAGAACGTGACTCTGCCAAGGGAGAGAGATGGAGGAAAGGAGATACATGATGTACGGCTTGATTTCTTAGCGACGGCGGAAAAAGGCGCGACGCCGTTCCAAGAAACAAATCGACCCGCGTCCGTGCGCTTGTACATTTCCCGCCGCTTCTCTAAACCTCCTTTCGACAAGTCCCGCCTCTCACCCCGCCGCCGGCAGTCCCCCTTTAGCAACATTATTCTTCTGCAGATACCCGGGATGCAGGCACTTCAAAGGTGCGAAGCGCCCGCGTGGCGCTGCGGGGGACGGTGTTGCCCGCGCGGACAGACAATGAAGGCGGGCGATGCGATCTTGAGGGAATTGCGAACGCGCGAAATGCATCCCGGTGAATTATAAAACGAGTGCGCCACACAGGATCGGAGACAAGTTTGCGTTTGCCGTGAGACACTCTGATGCAACGTTACTGCGCTGTTTCGTACCATCAATACGTAATGTCGCCTTCGTGTCATATACGGCGAGCGAGAATATTTTCCACGGGCATTTAGTGGGTAATTTCAGAAAGCGGCATGTCTCGTAATTATCTCATGAGTTACGTAATGTAATTCAATCAGATGGTGAGCTCGGTAGCCGCGTGAGAGTACCAAATTTTTCAAATTTTACAGAAGAAGAAAACTGTGCAACTACTTCAAAAACTTGATTTCGCACATTTTCACGAACCTA
>NW_011967058.1:194771-203620 GCF_000949405.1 Vollenhovia emeryi | reverse complement strand
CCCCCCTCTGGATACGCCCATGGTGTTCAGGACATAGTCAAGGTGTTCAGAAGGAATTGCTGTAAGGAAGGATGTCGTCTACGTATCGGAAATAGAAAGGAAGAGTGAAGCCTAATTTTTGAATAGCCAATGTTTCAATGTCATCAAGAACTATGTCTGCGATGATCGGAGACAGAGGAGAGCCCATTAGAGTGCCGAAGATTTGTTTGTAAGTGTGGTTGTTAAATTTGAAAAACGTTGAGTTAAGAACCAGTTGTATGCCTATTATAAATTCTTCATAAGGGATAGAAGTGCCCCTGCAGATAGAGTTCCATCGTTTCTTAATGCTGTTGGAAGCTAGTTCCAGTGGTCTCTCCTGTACTGAAGATGGTCTAGTTAAGACCGAAACGTTTACATAATTTTACAATTAAAAGTAATTAATGGACACTACCATCCTGTTCGGGCTCTGAGCTAATTATTTATTACCTCATAAATAATATATATGTTATGATCGAGTGTTATGATTAGGTATTAGTCATTCAAAAGTGCACTCGATGGATCTAATTCATTAATTTAATAATTTATAATTTTAATTATATTTATGTCTGACATAATTATATAAATTGTTGAAGGAGGCTCGGTAAGCCGAAACGTTCGTTCCTTTGTATGTAATACTCAAAGTTGAGAACGTTACCTTAAAAAAATAACGCGTTACCGTTACCGTTACTTAGAAAGTAACGATTCGTTACTTTTTTCGTTACCTACTTTGTTGAAATGCTAAAGTAAGATGTTAGATTATAAAATTACATTATTATTATTTAATAATCAATATTAAAACTTAAAACTTTAAACTAGTTTCTATACAGCAAGTCATCGAGCATATAGGAGCTCGATTCTTGAATTTGTTCGAAGGAAAAACATGTGCGAAAATTCTGCTCTTACAAAAAAGTTACAAGTTGATTGGATGTACGCGTGGCTTTTAACCAATTGACTTTCAACTTTTCTGTTAGAGCAGAATTTTCGTATACGTTTCTTCTTCGAATGAATTCATGAATCGGGCCCCAGAATCGAAACATCGATAAATGCTTACAGCGCATTCTCATGTGACATTGAGTGCCGCTACACGGAGCGCTTAATCGGGTTTAATAACATCCGTGGTTAAGGGACTGGCCAATCACAGTTATTCCATTCTTTTGAGAAGTAGTTGTGATTGGCCAGTTTTATAACTACAGATGTTATTAAACCCGATTAAGCGCTCCGTGTAGCAGCATTCATGGACTTCCAGCGCCCAATATCGGAATATTTTTGTCCAATCAAGAATAGTGCGCGCAACCAGCTTACGATCTATTGAACAGATATAAAAGATAATATGGACTACTAACTAAACTAAACTAAAGTAACAATAAAAGTAACGGCTGAATTTGTTACCGTTACTGTAAAAAGGTAACGACGTTACCGTTACCGTTACAGACATAAAAAAGTAACGATCGTTACCGAAAAAAAGTAACGAAAATGGTAACGGCGTTACAAGTAACGCGTTACTTCCCAACCCTGGTAATACTTATATGTATACAATTTTATTCGACAAATAAAAATTTTGGTATAGCATCCTTATTAGTACTGCTCAAAAATTAGCCATAATATTTACAAATAAGTTGATTATATTTATATACGATCAATACTTGAACGTTTATCTTTTTAATTTTCTTTTCTAGCCAATGTAGAATTTTTTCTCGAAATTAAAATCAAATAAAATATCAATAGAAATGTATATTATGTGTTCTACTAATTTTTACTTTTAATTTAGCTTTTTGATCTGCTACGAAGCAAACAACCATCCAGTTTGGAAAAAATTATTCCTATAAACGGAGATTTAGCCGCGGAAAATTTAGGATTGTTACCCTCCGACCGAGAAATGTTGATCGATAGAGTGTCTGTAATATTCCACTGTGCAGCTACTGTCAGATTTGACGAAGATTTGAAAGACGCGATTTTCAGTAACACTAGGTCAACGCAAGATATTTGTATTTTAGCTGAGAATATGAAACAACTAGTTGTAAGTATTTGCTATTTATTTTGTAAAATAAAACGTTTTAAATAATTTTATGCAAATAATTATAGATAAATGTAATCTTTAGCAATAAAATGGTTTATTCCATACGTTTGTCTATACATATATGTATTTTCATAGACGTTTCAGAACAAAATTCATATAAGGTGGAGTGGGGTAAAACCGACCCAGAAATTGTAAAGTTTACTTTATAACTGATCTATTCCACTAAAACCTAATAATCTTAGCGTTTTTATTTAGCGCATGGTTTATTCTTTAAGTTGCATTAATTTGGATTAAAAATAACTTCTGAAACTTATGATTTTCTTAATAAATTAAAAACAGTGCTGCTAGGGCGGACTTGCCCCGAAACTGGGGCAAAACTGCACCTACCTGTTTAAAAATCATTGAACCTTATGCCTTATATTATGGGGTAAAAGCGGAATTATTATGGAAACACCATGAACTTTCTCGAACAAGTTAAACGGGGGAATCACAGAATACATGGCGGCCACCTATGTTGATCATTGAATACTAACTAAAGGAAGATTTCTACCTTACAGTTGGTACAATGCAACGTATATTCGAATAAATAAGGGCCTAGTGCGGATTTGCCCCGTGTACGGATTTACCCCACTGCACCTTATATTGTAGAATTGAACACTGCAAAAATGTTTGTATGTGTGTACCATATGAATTATGATAAAAGTGTTTGTATTACAAATACAAATTCACAATTTAATTTTTAAAGACTTTTGATTTTTATTGTGTCAAAGATACACGTAGAAAATATTATACATATAACAGTCAAATACGAAGCGTATTAAATTAAACATGCTTATCATTTTACAGAAATTCTCAAAGGTGGATGTGTAAAAGTCGTTAATGTTTTCCCTCAGCTAGCAAGTAGAATTAGCATGTTTTTTAAAATAATTTTTAAGCTGCAGAATCATTTTCCATAGTACGGGAACCGCAATTTCCATACGTTTGTTTTCTTTTCTATTTCAACTCTATTGCGACAAACTTGTTACACATTTGGTGGTTTCCAAAGGGATAGAACATTCCACAAAAAAAATATGTAGCTCATTCTTATGGCACATTTGTGTCTACCTATGCCGGGATTACGATGAACTTAACGTAACGGGACGCGACGGGACGTTACGTAACATAAAACCTAAACACATTGTCTTTATATGCGGCTGATTACGATCGACGTGACGTGAAGTATCAAAACTTAACGCAACGTGAAAACTGCCAATGTCAAGCTTCACGTCGCGTTGCGTCTAGTCGGGCTGTTCACGTGACTCTTTCAGCCAATCAACGCTCTCGATTCTTGTTTGTTTTGATTTTCTGTTTTACGACACGTTACGGCGATCGTAATTTCACAAAATACCTTAACGTTAAGTTCACTTCACGTCACTTCACGTCCCGTCGCGTCCCGTTACGTTAAGTTCATCGTAATCCCGGTTTTACTTACATCTTTCACATTTTTACATATGTTTCCCTCATGTTTATCTATAAAACTGATTGCACCACGTGATTCTGCAGTGTAAAAACTATATTAAAAAAATACAAATTTTACTTGCCAGCTGGGAAAAATTAACGACTTTTACTCATCCACCTTATTAAGATCCTAATATTTGATTTGCTTGAATGTTTCAAGGTTCTAATTCACGTTAGTACGACTTATGGCCAATGCGATAAACCTGTAGTGAAGGAGATGTTATATCCCACGGAGTTCGATTGGAAGAAAGCAATAAAAATCGCCGAGTCCGTCGACGATTATCTTCTCAAAATATTAACAGCGAAGTAAGTTAGAAACTGAGCGGTGAATACGGAACGTAACACATTATATGTTTTAAAATATAATAATTTTATTTACAGATACATGAAAAATATACCAAACACTTATATCTTAAGTAAGATATTGGCCGAGCAAGTGATAAGCGATTATTCGAAATCATTACCTTGCGTGATCATAAGACCCTCAATCGGTAAATACATAATATGTATATTTTTAATCTTTATTTGCATTTACTTCGGGGAGAGTGAACTTGAAAAAACCATTTTTTGTTACAATTAACTGAACAAAGCCAAATTAAAAAATAGTTTTATTTTATGACATTATTAAACCTACGTCCCTTGGGAAAATATACCTTATGCCCATTCTACACCTAGGGATGATCCTACTTGTGGCTCATCCGATACCCCTTCTATACCTAAAGCAAATCCTACTTGCAGCTTATCCGAGCGAGTAGTATAAAGTGTAAAAGGTTTACACTTTGGTTGGTTTCCAATTGTACCAAAGTACAACTACAGTGTACCCTTTTACACTTTATACTACTCCCTCGGATAAGCTGCAAGATAGGATTAGCTTTAGGTATAGAAGGGGTATCGGATGTGGTAAAAGTAGGATCATCCCTAGGTGTAGAATGGGCATTAGAAAACCTTAAAATATACCTTTAGAAAAATAAGAAATATGAAAAGTAAATTTGGGCACTTTAAACTTTTATTTAAGGTAAACTTAAAACTTACTTTAAGAGTTTAAAAGAAAACGTTAAGAATTGTGAAAAGTAAGTGATACAATTTATAATACCGCGTGCGGTTTTCTTCTTACAAAAAAAGCGCTGTGCCGCGCTGCCCTCTAGCGGAAACTTCGAACAGGCTTGTCCATCTTAATATTATTTTAAGTGTTCAAAATTATATACTTAAAAATTTCTTAAGTAAACTTTTAACTTCTTCAAGTAAACTTTTACATTTGAAAGATTATTTTTACGAACTTTAATTTCATTTAATGGTGTTTTCGTAGTGTTGGTTTAAAAATTTAACAGGAAAAAAATTTAAGATTGTATTTTCACGTCTTTTGTATTTTAGTGCCGTTAATTTTGAGAAAAACTATTTTTTAGTTGAATGAAATATACATTAACATAACTAACAGTATAGCTATTAGGTGTACAAATTTAATTCTCGTCCTTTACATTTAATCAGTTATAGTACCTATTCAACTTTAAATTTTATTTCTGCCGCATGTGGGCTGCGATCGGAAACATCACCTTGGTATATTATTTTATCCTTGCTTACTGAATATTAAACGAGGATACAATAATACACTGGGTCACTCGGGTGATGCTTCCAAATGTAGCCATTGTGGTTTTAAAGCGCTATCCGTATTTTCTTTTTTTCAGTAATATCAACAATGGAGGATCCTTTTAAGGGTTGGATAGACAACTTTAACGGGCCGGTTGGATTGCTAATTGGTGGCAGTAAGGGTTTAGTACGTACATTCTATGCTGATTCTTCTATAATTTCAGATTATATGCCAGTGGACTTAGTCATTAAAGCTATGATAATCGCAGCTTGGAAACGTGGAATCCAACCGTAAGTCTGATACTTTTGTAATAAATTAATTACACTCCTTATATTACGATTTTCTAAAACATTATAAAAGTGTTATATCCGTGTTTACGTTTATGTTTACATATGTACTGATAGCGTGTACTTTATAGAGTGTTTTATGTTTCAGCAAGAATAATATAGTTGATGTTTATCATTGCTCGTCAAATGGCATAAAGAGCTTATCTCTCAGAACTATCACAAACGTTGGCCTTGAAATAACGAAGGACATCCCGTTTGAAAATGTAATTTGGAAATCACAAACGATAATAACAAACAGCAATTTTATTTATTATATATTGTTGTTGCTACTGCACGTTATCCCAGCAATAATCTTAGATGGGATTTTGAAATTGATCGGTGCACGCCCAATGTAAGATTTATTTAAATATGGAAAGATTTTTCCAGGGTTGGAGAAGGTACTGTATAAAAGTAAAACTCATCACTGTTACCGTTCTTTTTTTCTGAAAAGTAACTCTTTACCGTTACCGTTACTCAAAAACTAACGAGTCGTTACTATTTTCGTTACTTTCTTCTTGACATTAGTACAATTAAATGCAAGCTTGTATAGTCAAATATCCTCTAGTAAAAGGATAAGGTTAAAAATTCGATATACAGGGTGTCGGATTCGATTTGGACCACTCCAAAGATTATAGTAGATTGGATCAAACTGAGAAGAAAAGTTACATACCATTTTACAAAATCCGTAATTATTATCGCGTAATTAAGAAAAACGTCTGAGCCAATAAGTGCACGGAGGAGCGGAAGGCCGGACTCGGCAGACATGCAAAATGGTGTATTTGCTTTCCTCCTTCGGCATGCTATCTACTGCAATAATACCCCATCCATTTCTATTATAATAAGCCTCCCTCTCCCTACCATACAAATCAGTCTATCCTTCCTCTTGTTTTTCTTTCCAACAAACTTTTACCCATCTATTGTCCCCCATCTCTTTTATTTTTTCCTCATATCTCCTCGCATTTATCCCCATTTAATTTTTAATTTATCCAATTCCAGTTCTCTCGTTATCAGATACCTTGGCGTACAAAAATCAAGCTTAAATACCCATCTTACATAGTCCAACATTATTTTCTCTAGAGTTTTCCTCTCCGCCCATCCCCAAAGTTCTACACCATACGACATAACACTCCTCACCAAATAGTTAAATAACATCCCTCTTCTTTCGAAATCGTCCTTACCTATCCTTTCACCTAACCCCCATACTCTATTTGCTGCCCTTCTTCCTTTCGCCTTTAATACCTTTAAGTGATCCTTATAGACTCCTTTTCTATTAAACGTAAAGCCAAGATAACTGAAAACCTGCACCCCTTCTAATTCTTTCCCTAACCAGTTCCATTTTTCTTTTTTCTCTTTCCCCCCTTTACTAAACACTATTACCTTTGTTTTTTCAGTATTCAAAGTTAATCTACGCTCCCTCAAAAATCTCTCTAGTGTCTTCATCATATCTACCGCTGCTACCCTATTCTTTGCTAATATCACCATGTCATGCAAACGCCAAAGACCAAACCCTCTTTTTTCCTAACTTCATACCTCCTATATTTCTTTCCCTCATTTTCCTGTCTAAATCTGCTATATATTATATATATATATATATATATATATTGAACAGTAGTGGACTCAGCACACACCCCTGCCTTACTCCTTTCCTCGTTAGAAATTCCTCCGTGTAATCCTCTTCGGTCCTTACCATGTTTCTTGTTACTTTATAAATTCTTCTTATTCTTCCAATCAAGTTCTTATTTATTCCTTTGTCTTCCATCACTTCCCATAATTTTTCTCTGTCCACCTTATCAAATGCCGCCTTTAAATCCACAAATATTGCATATATCTTCCTATCCTTTTTCTTTCTTTCTCTTTGTATTAAGTGAGAAAGGACGAATATATTATCCGCCGTTCCTCTCCCTCTTCGGAATCCCGCCTGGCTCTCCGGTAATATCTCCTCTCTTTCCACTTCCTTCTCCAACCTTCTTCTTAGCACCTCCGCATACACCTTGTAAGCCGTACACAACAGGGATATGCCCCTGTAGTTTTCGGCCCTCTCCTGGTCTCCTTTTTTGAAGATCGGGATTGTTACACTGGTTTCCCAGTCTTTAGGAATCACTCCTTCTCTCCACGCCTGTTTTATTATATCTACTAGCCTTTCCTTATCGTGATTCCTCCGTATATCCAAGCCTCCATGGGTATACCATCAATCCCTGCAGCCTTCCTCTTTTTCATTCGTTTAATTGCTTGTACAATTTCCTCTTCTTCAATTTCTTCTCCTTCCTCTTCCTCTCCTTCCATCTCTTTCCTTATATTCTCCTCCTTTTCTTCTGTCACCATTCCTTCCTCCAATCTCACTCCTTCCAATAATTCCAGGAAGTGGTTTTCCCACTCTTCCTTGCTTATGTTGTTTTCTATCCGTATCCTTTTCCCTCTCTTTCTATTTATAAACTTCCATACCTCCTTATTCTTTAAACTTTTTAGTTCCTCTTCTTCCTTCCTTGTCCAGCTCTTCTTTTTCTCGTCCAGGTGGATCTTTAACTTTCTCCTTTCTTCAATATAATATAATAGTTCCTACTTATTCTTCCTCTCTTCCAGCTTCTATAAAGTCTTCTTACCATCCTCTTTTTCCTCGTGCAGCTTCTATCCCACCAGTCCTTGTATCCTATCCCTCTTTTCTTCTTCTTCCTTTCTTCTTTATAACCATTGCCTCTTTTATTAACATCTTGATTATTGTCCATTTCTCTTCTATTGTTTTTCCCTCTGCTCCTTCCTCCCATGTGCAGCTATCCGTCTTTTCCCTATACTTTTCTATTGCTTCTATATTCCAACAGATCTTCTTTTTTCTTTCTTCTTCCCGGCTTTCCCTCTTCCTCTTTTTTCTTCCTTCCTCTGTCTCCTATCTCTATCGACAGGGACATGTGATCCGAGTCCACCCTTTCTTCAATCCTAAAATTGTTCATTCTATCTAATCCATTCTCATTTACTATCGCATAATCTATTACCGAGCTTCCTCTGTTGTTAACACATGTGAATTCGCCATAGCTATCTCCTTCCATCGCTCCGTTTAATATACAGGGTGTACCGCAACTCGTGACCGAAATTTTAATAGCGTATTTCTGAGCAAAAAGTAGGACGAAAATCCTAATACGAAAATGTCGAGGCTATAATACTTTTCAAATGGGAAGCATTTATAATAGACAAATCAGGTAGTCTAAAGTTCGCGCGTTCAGGGACGGTACATTGCACAGTGATAAAGGTACTCTTGCATCTTTGCCGATGTACCTCAAAAAATTTTAGTAATTATATGTACAATAATGCTGATGTTATTGATTGAGTCATATTTAAACATGAAAAAATAACAAAAAATAAATTAAAAATAATAAATATGAGAAGTTGTCCACATGAAAAGTTGTCAACTTAT
>NW_011967058.1:181278-186318 GCF_000949405.1 Vollenhovia emeryi | reverse complement strand
AAAAACCTAGGCGCGGCAGCGAGCGCGAGCGACGGGCGACCCAAAACATAAACATATAGTATCTCGCGCGTCGCTCCACCTCCCGCTCATCGATCGATTTTCTTAAATGCCTTCCGAGTCCGGCCTACCGTATTCTGCATCCTCATTCGCTCAGACGTGTAAATTAATTACTCGATAACTATTGTTACTTTTGTACCACGGCACATGATATTTCTCCTTAGTTTAACCTAATCTACCACTATTTTAAAGTTGGCTACTTTTGCATCAGATACCCTGTACACATGTATTATGAATATTCAGAAGAAAACGTGATTGATTAACGATGTAAAAACTTTCATAGTATATATTCATAGTATAAAATGTATTTGTAAAATTAATTATTCTTTTATAAAATGTTTATAGTGTGCGAATTGTGTTTTACGTGCTTTTACATTCATTTTCACCCACAAAATTGTACAGCAATGTCTGAATTTTCTAATAAATAATTTTCGTAACGAAAACTAAGTGAATAATAAAAAATTCTTATTTTTAATTTTATATGTATGTTTTGTAAAAAGTATTGTGCACATTTAATAATATGACATTGCAGGTAATAATTAAAAATATTTTATGTACAGGGAAAAGTTCCCGATTGTGAGATACATTTACAGAAACACAGTAATCGGAATGTTTTTCAAGACACCCCGGGAAAAAATTTTCACATATGATCATATATAATCATATATGCTCATATACGAAAAATGTCCATATACATATAAGATACCATGTGTATCATATATGATCGTATATGATAATGTATTTGTCATATATGACAGTATATATGACAAGTACATTATCATATACGATTATATATGATACACATGTTTGTCATATATGACAGTGTATATGACAAACACATTATCATATATGATACACATGGTATCTTATACATATATGATCATATATGAAAATTTTTTCCCGGGACGTTGAAAAATTCAAATATACTAATAAGGGTTGCTTAAGTATTGAACGTAACGTTAAATGCACTGCACACGGATAAGAATATTATATTATTATGAAATTAAAATAACAAATGCAATAAGGCTGTGTGTTTATAAAGATAATTTGAAGCAATAAAACAATTAAAGCGGATAAAAAGTTACAGTATTGTCTGATATTTCGAAGTTGCATATATAAATAGTGCTGCTTAGTCGATCTACATTGTGTCAGCTGGATATTACGTCGTACCGTGAAAACATAACTCGACAACCGATGAAAGTGTTCGCGACTCATAACGTCAGTCGTCTACATTTAGAAGCCTGTTAATTTTAGTTTTACTTAGGAGAACCAACCGTTTGCTAGATGTTTCGTTTACTAGCAACGCTTGTTCAAACAATTATAATGTTATACAAACTACTTTTTTTTTAATCTTGAGAAATAGCTTCCTATATACAAAACTTTATCAGTACAAATTCTAACACGCTTAGGTATCGAGTAGAAGAGAGAGTTGTACAAAACTAACCAGATTTTACGTTTTGTAATTCCTGTTCGGTCGTGCTTGAGTAAGACCGTAGTGCCTATATTTTCTATATATCGCACGACATGTGCTATTACTAACTGCGGATGACACCGAAAGAACGACTTCCATCTGGCGTGAGCAAAAATTTTCAGATGTTAAGTTTCCAAGCTACTTTGTATCTATATCTACTTCTTCTTCCTCGTGTATTAGTGCGAATCGTTGGTAATTATTTAGATTAGGACACCCACCTCCAATAACCTTGGGCTTGACATATATTATAGAGGTCACCCACCTGAGTGACCTGCAAAAGATTTTAGCCTGCGGACGTTGTGTGTTAAAAAGTTATTAAAAAAACCATGTCGACCAATTATATGTAATTTTCAGACACAAATATTAAAAATTTTGAAAAATGTTTTAAACAAAAGTTGTAGATCTCTTTGAAATATATATTTTATGTTCTATTCATTTTTACTGTGCGAGTAATAGTTTTCGAAAAAAATGATGGACTCTAAATCTTATATCTCTCCTCCCATCTCCATCTGTCGTACGTCATGGAAGTACATGCATGGAGACAGTATGTTCCGCCCCCCCTGTGGGGGGGGCTCCACCTCGTTAAAATATAACCCTACCCAAACTATGTCCGAGGTGTGGAGTGGATCTCGCTTCACGTGGAAAGTCGCAAACTCATGTGGAACAGTACAACGGAAGTACATGCGTGGAAACAGTATGTTCCGCTCCCCCTGCGGGGGGGCTCCACTTTGTTAAGATATAACCTAACCCAAACTATGTCCGAGGTGTGGAGTGGATCTCGCTTCATGTAAAAAGTCGCAAATCCATATGGAATCGTCTATGTACTACAAAGCACATGCTTAGATGAGAGGACAGATATAGGATTTAGAGTCCATCATTTTTATCGAAAACTGTCACTCGTATAGTAAAAATGGATAGAACATAAAATGTATATTTTAAAGAGATCTACAACTTTTGTTTAAAACATTTTTCAAAATTTTTAATATTTGTGTCTAAAATTACATATAATTGGTTGACATTGTTTTTTTAATAACTTTTTAACACACAACGTCCGCAGGTTAAAATCTTTCGCAGGTCACTCAGGAGGGTGACCTCTATAATATATGTCAAGCCCAAGGTTATTGGAGGTGGGTGTCCTAATCTAAATAATTACCCCTTGTTGCACTCACACACACTCACTCGCGAAAATCATCGATTGCGCGAAATTTCGGGCACTCCCGTACGCGATGTGAAATACCGCGAAACGCACGAAATATTATTAACAAATATCGCGCGACTCTCTATCATACAAATTACTCACACTAACAACTTGCATTTTTGATTCGGAAGAATGGATAAATCACTATTGAATTGGCGATATAAAACGCAACGCGAGCATCGGAAGCATAATCTGCGGTGAAGAAGTAGTTATTAGTCCACAACGAAATGATATTTTACAATCTTTGGCATTCAATCTAATCCTCGAAATAAATTATGTGAGCGAAATTTCCAGCGATCAATAGTTGTTATTAATTGCAACAGTTAATCGAGATAATTTTCGATTACATTGACATAATGTAACGACGTGCGATACGCGACTTTCTTTACTTCCTGTCCGTTCGAGTTGCGAGGAACGACAAAGCGAATTACAGTGCGAACGCCGAAGTCGCCCGAATTTCTCTCTTTTCCCGAAAATGGAACAGATTACACGAACTCGATAGATGAATAAAAGCGCGGTGCGTAAACGAGATGTAACCGCGACAAAGTACCACGGTTTACATTCATATTTTAGATGAGTTAGTCTCGTGAAATATCTATATATACGTTAATAAAGAGCCGGCGCCTCAACATACAATTCGTTTCTCATTACAAGTTGTAAAAACTCAATAATTAATCGAGGAATGTTACTTGTTACTAATAAAGATGTACAAATCAATAGCGTTTTATCCCTTCATTCAACACGATCGAGTCTTGGAAACCGATAACGCAAAAGTAATAACACGCACCGAGCGACTCTCGCCACTGCTTGCCGGCTCGACGTTCGGCGAGCGAGTGATAACGCGGCGACCTTCAGGTAAACAATGGCCCGCGTAACGTCGTACGATACCGCGCCGAAAGAAAAACAACAACGAACGTTGAGAGTTTGTTGTCCCGCCTACGAAATTGAAAATTCTATACTTAATATTTTACAATACTCTGTTCCGTGACAGTTACTACGTTTTGCGTATTATTCTGCGGACTTATTGGCATTGATTAAATTAACGACTAATTCTGTTCAACTGAGAAAATGTTTCGAAACAAAAATCGTTGTTACTTAAATTCTAATTACTAAAATTAAAGATTTTACCTCAATAGTTAGTGTATACAAATGTGTACATGTTTCTAAATTGCATATCTTCATTTACTATGAATCTAAAAGAGAAGTGAAGCACACCGCGCTTCTGGAAAACTAATCGGCATCGTGGAAAAGAGGCCTCTCATAAATTTTATAAGTCATTTACTTTATAAGAGAAAACTTTATAAGAGCTTGTTCAATATAAGCTAGAAAAATCGTATTTCTTCTTACGACATGTATCTAATGTGTAAAAACTTATTACCAAGAAAATCTATATTTACAATTAATTGTCGAAGTTGTCCCACACAGATTATGATAGCCTTAGGACATGTTATAGAATAGCTGGAAGTATAAGATATAGGTGTATTTCTTTTAATGCATAATTTTTTGCGCATTTTCTTTGGCCAATTCGATATGTAATTTCAATGCAATATTATTGAAACTGTGCTGTACATAACAAAATGTTCTACAAAGTTTGTTTCACAAAAACTAAAAATTGTAGAAAAATAAAATTTATTTTTGTTGCATTAATTAATTAAACAGTATTTTGAAAAATGTTTTGGAGGGGAGGCCCTTTTTATGCATAATTATCAATGTTTTTTCTTGTTAGTAACATGTAACTAATCAGATCGATTTCACATATCTTTCAATATTAAATTTTTTATTTCATAGTGCACTCATACATTTTAAATTATTTAGAATTATTTTTTATGTACTTAGCATATATTTTTTATCTTGCATTTTTTACCTTTGTGCCCATTCTGATTTATGTATCTCATTATTTACATACTTTGTGTAGAAACAATTTAGTGTTTACATATTTGAAGAAATCCTGATTTGCAGTTACATTGTAACCACTCATTCACGCGCTTTGAAAAATTATCGCTTCGAGAATCGCGAAAACCTGTTTTACGGTTCAGAGAAAAACGTCACTGCTGTCTGCTCCAATCATCGTTGTACTGGTGGAAATCATCGACATCCATTTCTTGGTAAGAAGGCGGAGTACGACATCACGATATTAGATCCATAAACGACTTCGACCAAATTCTAACTAATTTAATCGGTAGTTATCTTAACTAGCTTTTAGTGACCTCGACTATAAGCTTTAATCTTTTAAAAAGCAAACGTTAATGTATATTATAACATCCCGGAAAAAGATAGAAATATTTCATTATGTATGTCTCAATCATGTACACTG
>NW_011967058.1:134038-177569 GCF_000949405.1 Vollenhovia emeryi | reverse complement strand
GATATTTCCCAATTTCTCTCTCTCTCTCTCTCTCTCTCTCTCTCTCTCGCTCTCGCTCTCTTTCAACTTTTAATTCGAAAGCCAAGTCATATTAAAGTATATTTCGCGTGAAACATGATAGCCTCGCGAAAACCGCAATCGACTGCAGACCGCAGAGTGATTTGGATCGTATGAAATGAGAATGTTATCTGACTCAAGCGTCTCCAGCGATTCCAATGTCTCGTGCGCACGAGCACTCCGCTGGTGACCTCATTTACTCAAAACGAAAAGATATTCTTATCGTCCGTGTGTCTCACACATCGTGCGTGAACGAATGGCTTTAAATCCGGCCCGTTCCCTTATCCCGCTAGATATCTTCCGATCTTCTTTGTTGCTTGTGCGTTGCTTTGTAAATCACTCTATGTCCGACGCGCGATACTCGACATTCCCCGATAAACGATCGTATTAAGCCGGATTTAATTTCCTTTTGCAGTCCCCGTTTAAAATATGATCGATGTTCACGAAGTATAATAGACACGCTTTCAATTTAATTTGATGTTTATTTCAATCTATTTAATACGATATCTTACTCCACTACTCGTCTAACAATGAACTTGAAGATGCGCAGTTTTTCACATTGATTGGATGCATTTATGTAAAACTGTACACAGTGATTTAAAAACCACCAAGTATCTTTTTAATTATGCTTCGTTGATTTGATTTGAACATTTACTTCGGTCTTAGAACAAGAAAATAAAAGAAATCGGTTTTTACAACGTTCCTATATTTTTGTTTGTTAAACCTGAGACTAGAATTTTGTTAAAGTAAAATCCAGTAAAAACTAATTGGAGCTAATTAGGAAGTGTAACTCTGACATTCATCGATCTTCTTGAAGTTTACAAAAGTATGTAGTCTCAATCGCTAAACTTTATAGAAAAATGATTAGTTATTACGATACATGAATAACAATTATTTAAAAAATAGCCATTAAATAGATCTTAATAATGTTCACACACGCAATGAGAGTTTCAGATCAATATTAAAAGATTTTAAAATAATCGTATCTGTAATATTTCTCTGTCCAAAAGATTGTATTACTTTTTATCCATTTATATTTTTAACATTAACTTATAGTTCACCGGTGATTCTATACAATAATTATTCTGCACATATAACTTATTCAATAATTAACATATTTATCGATACGTATCGTTATGTTGTAAATGTTATTCCGAATAAATTACTATTCATCTGTCATTGCAGTCTATGACATTAGCGATTCCTCTAAGTGCGCTATCTGTTTGCATTTATTTACCATTGATAACAATCGCCGGCTAGCCAGGCGAGAAAAACGTGACTAATTTAGCTTGCGGACATCGTAACCGGCTCGATCTCCGAGCGCAAATCGGACCAGTCGGCCTTCCTCGGAAGTGGTTCCGCGATGATGCCATTTGCCAGTGCGAGAAAAACAAAGGAAGCACGAGATGAAAGGGGAAAGCAAGAGAGAGAGAGAGAGAGAGAGAGAGAGAGAGAGAGAGAGAGAGAGAGAGAGAGATGCGCTTTGTGACACGATCGAGACAAATTTTGCGAACATACGATAGACTGGCGTAGGTAGGTTCAACCAGTTAACGAAAGACAACGTAAATAAAATTAGCGATGAGAGTGAATTTAACTAGACGACAAGTTATAGCACGACTGTAGGTGAACAACGTGGGCAGAAATAAACCGTCTCGGTGAGTCAGAGAATCCTCCGTTTCATCGTTTACCGGGCTCTTCTTTATATTTGTTGTAGAGCAAACGTACCGCGTCCGATGCCAACTCTCGAGCAAAATGTTGGTCAACGCACCTAATGAACGAGTGCACCCGAGAGATACGCGTTATCGTTCACCAATCTGGTAAGCGGATAAAACTGACTCTCTGCCCGCGTGAAACAAAACCAAACTTCCCGACACCTACCGTTTCGTAGTGCGAAACGACTGAATGAAGCTAATGGATGGCAATGACGTAAATGGTCCGCGAAATTTCATTGAAGTTACACAGTCGTCGTCACCCTCGCACCTCACTCGTTTATTAATCGGTTTACAATCAATTGCGTTGTTTCCTCGACGCGTGGCGTACCCATCTCGCTTTGAAAATTCGGAAGATAAATCTCTTGCGATATTATTGCGTGACTTGGTTTTCGATTGTTTGATACTTCAGCATTTGTACTGTAAGACCGACGAGTAAGCGCTTCTTGATTATCATTGTGTGTATTAGCTTTTCCTACCGTACCTGTATAAACGTTATCGCGTAATACGAGATCGTGTCTTTTGATTTTTCTTACAACAGCTGTGTAAATATATAAATTATCTGTAATCTACGCTTATATACATATAGGTACGTGTTTTTGTGAAAATACATTGATGTCGAAAAACGAGCCGTTCATATGTTAGAATTTATAACTTTAGTATCGCAAAACTTTCCGTGACGAATGTCGTAATCATTAATATTTTTCGGCGGTGTTAACGTGTATACTACGATTCATACATTGCGTAGTGTTAAGAATATTTATTATATTTATAGTTAAAATCTTCGTTTAAAATCATTTTAATTCAATGTGCGATTTTTTTTGTTCCGAGTTTGAACGTTTGCGAGCGCAAAAGCGAATTACAAAAGATATTGCCGTCATTTCTATAATGCAATCAAAATTGACGTCTCTCTTCTAATGCCAATTTATTCATTTATTATATGTTCAATTAATTAATATCCATATTTAATTAATATTACAAGTACGCAAAATTGTCGAACGATTCGTTCGCACAGAATTGCATGCAACATTGTTATGGAAAACGCAGATTCTTTATTGCTAAACAATTCACGAACGTTATGCGCAGGCAGCGCGGAATCGTTAAAATAAAGAGAAAATATACACTCGTTAGCTACGCAGAAATTCACCGTGTAAAGCTAAAAATAAAGACAGAAACCGGCGGAAACCGGAGATAAGGCACAGTCATAATATGCATTGAAAGTAATGCACGTTACTACGATGCATAGTATGCCTCGAGGGAATATGTGTATGTACGTTTAGCGGGTTTTGCGCCAGTGAGAAATACAATGGAATACACGTACGGCACGAGCGAGTGTATCTGGAGAGCTCAACACGAATGACGGTGACATCATCGACAACGCATGCGCTTCAATGGAAGATCCGATCCATGACCGTAGTTTCGCGTAGGTGCGCGCGACGAACGAAAATTCGTCAATTCTGCTGACAAAAGCGTACGGACGATACTATCATTTTATTCTAGATTTTACAATTTTACATTTGAGATTAAAATATCCCTTTCTCTATAATAAACATGATAGGCGCTACATCGATCCTATTTTATGATACATTCAAGTGTAATAGCATTGGATCGGGAAATTTTTTCGGTGGGTGCAACTTCACCTCTCCTTTATTCTTAAAGCATTGAATTTCTACTCCTTTCTCCTTGTAACTTTCAATTTTACTCCTTTCTTTGTTTCGAATTTCTATGCCGTACGTGCTGTTTGAAAACTTTTAGAAACAATTAACACGGCTGTCTTGACTTTATTATTATTATTTACTCTCTAACATCCTGATTTACTCGGTCTAACACCATAATTTATCTCAGTATTTTGTCAAAGTTTTAAAAACAACCACATCTCTAATTTAACCCATTCTATGGATTCTTTAACTCCATTGTTTAATTAAATTAACCACATATTGAGTAGGAGCGTTGGCAACTACTCATCGAGTTAAATTTAACATTACAAATTTAACAGTGTTTGTTATACACGGAGAGAATTTTCTCTTAAAATTTACCCTGAAAATCGTGCGATCGTGGGACAACGTGGCATTTAAAGAACTTCGTGAGAATTTTCTGAAATTGCAATTTCACATGTAATTTTTTTACAGTGTAAAAAAAGTGTCGCAGCCATTCTGCCCATCTCTGTACACCACTACATTCGACGAGTTCAAAATTACGCAACGGCAAAGACCTTGATAAAGAAAAATAGTCCGTACGATAACGGCTTATCGCCGATACGATGCGACGCTCTGATAATAATGCAGCCGTCTAATAGCACGCGGGAGCCCTATGCGGCATTCCGTGACGGGGCTGCGCGCGCCCGCCCGCCGCGGTACGCGCCGAAAGTACGAATACCTCGCGCGGCTGTACTACGATCGCACGTAGCTACGCTACTGGGGGAGGATCAGCTCGCGCGCGAGCGATGACGCGGGGTCGCCGCGACGCGTCGAGCTGCGTCGGGTCGTCGGCACGCGTCCGCCCGAGCCGCTTCTCCGCAGTCTCCGTCGCAGTCGTGCGCGCGTATCGCTCGGGACTGGACCGGCGTTCGCGTCTTCGAGAAACGGCGTCGCTGAGTCGCGCGACTACGATCGGCCGCTCGCACGCGGGAGGCGCGGCACGCGGAAGAAGGGGCGAGCGCGCGCGTGTGCGTGTTTTTTTTTTTTCGCAAATCCTCCTCGCGAGAGGTTGCGCGGCGACATTGACGGGCGCGCGCGCGCCGGGAAATACGCGGGGCGATTAGAATAGATACGGTGGCCGGTGCGGGCGCGGAAATCCCAGAAGAGGAATCAGCGGTTTCCTCGGTCGGCGTTGACGGGTGCGAAGCGAGAAGAAGAAAAGGGGGGGGAAAAAAAGAGGAAGAAACCGACGAGGCGATACCGTGTCGCTGCCGCCGTCGCTACTGCGACGGTGCGATGCCGCGCCGTGCCGCGCCGCGTCGACAAAAGTCGCGGCCGCAGATAAGGATCCCGCGAGTGTTCACTCGATATTGGAGCCGCGCGACGTAGCGTCGAAGGTCGTCGGCGACACACAGCGACACGCGTGATCCGACTGACTCCGGATCGGAGCACGAGCGGTTGTGTTTCGGCCACGTTGGTGCGTGCGTGCGTGCGCGTGTGCGTGCGAGAGACTGGATCGTTCGCAGAATCGCAAACGAGTCTCTCTCTCTCACTCTCTCTCACTCTCTCACTCTCTCTCTCTCTCTCTTTCTCTCGCCGAGATCTTGGTGGAGACTAGTCGCTTATTACCATCGCGCTACAACGATCCATACTCGGTTACTAGTGCCAGAGAGAAAACAGAATCGAAGCGACGTGCGCGCCTGTGCCCTCGTACCAGAGCGCTGATGTAACTCCGAAAGATCGTCGAGATTGTTAATGAGGTGCGCGTGTGCAGCCGAGAGGGCAAAGCGCTCTCGCCCTACTTTTCCCGGGATAAACCCTACCGGATGCGGGGCGCAACGGCGCGGAAGTGACGGCGTTAGCGATCTCGAGGAGAGCGAGTGGTGGAAATCGAAAATCCGCGGCGGAGAAACGGCACTTGGTAGGGACGTGCGGTGTAGGAACGGAGATATGGAAACGACGCGGAGCGTCGAATATCGCGTTCGCCGATAAGATCGTGCGGGACGATCGGCGCGAGATCGGCGCAGAAGCGAATCGGCGCGGGCAGTCGCGCAATCGGGGCCCACCTTTCGCGAGTGGGACGGACGGCCGTGCGAAGTGCGGTTTTTCTGACGAGGTGTTACGTCGACGCCGACTCGCATGGTGAGTTCGGGAGCGAATGTCGAGACGACTCCGTGAAGGCGGCCCGTCGCCTGCTTCGCGGCGCCAGCGACTCGGCGTTATTCGGAGAAGACGCGTAAGGTAGTTCATTATTTTTATTTTAATAATTTTAAGGGAAGACTGTACATATTTTTAGATTTTATTAAATGACTACTTTACTTACGATAGTTTGGTTATTACCTTTAATTACAGTTTTTTTTTATTAGAATTTTTGCTGAGTTAAATCATAGGCCTGTGGATTTTATGGATGTTACGCGACGCGCGTTTGCCCGGACAATTTAATCTTCTAAGGGCTGTAATTGCACAGAAAACTGCATAGCCACATATGCATCCCTTATAGAAATGTAAGCGAAATAATTACTAGAAAATTACTGTACATCAATAATTTCTAATACAGTAATTCAATTACTGAACTCTAGTAATTGTTCAGCGCTTTTTTCGTTCCCAGTTACTGCATTTCTGTAAGGGATAGCATAAGAATCGTCCAAACAAATGAGCATCGAGCATCGGGTCGCCATATTGATTCACGTAACGTGCTCATTGGTCTGGACGGTCTTATGTTATGCACATGCGGCTATGTAATTTTGTGCGCGATAATTCCCATTGTATTTTTACAGATGTATCGGTTTTCGGAACATAATAAAAGAGATAAAGAATGAAAAGAATCTTGTGTGTCACCTTTAAATACAATCACGTGAAGATGTAAGATTATGCAAGAATCTCTCTCTCTCTCTCTCTCTCAATATAACCTATCCATGAATGGAAAAGTTATTCTGTGAAGCCGTTTGCCATATCGATAAATATTTGTTTATCTTATCACTTGTAGCGTGTTCGATAGAATTCTATATGATACATGTAAATTGCTGAAGCAACTTACTTGCCTCGACCAATTTTTGGACGTAAAAACCGCCATAAAGCTAAATTAATTCTCTTTAGCTAGTCACGAAAGTATACATACTGAGCATATAATTTACATCTAATATCTGGTTCGAAGTGTTCGTCCGCGATATGACTCTTTAAAGGCTAAAGATAGCGAGGAAATAATATTTTCTTATCTATTTACGTCTTTGAAGTGTATTTCTTAGAAAACTCTTCAGCTATCGCGTTAGTTCGAAGTTGTTAATGAGAAGAAAATACACACACACGCGCGCGCGCGCACGCACGCACACGCAGCACACGCACGCACACACACACGCACACACACACGTTTCTTCTGCGATGAACACTGTTGAGTTTTTGTAGCGATAACGTCATTACTACACGCAATGGTACCTGGTGCGCGTTTGCGGGTTGCGTGCGAGTTGCGTACGCGCGGTCGACGGTACGCGTGTCGACGGGCGGAGCTCATCCCGGCATATTAAATTAACACGATTACTCAGAACCGTATCAATTTTCTAAATTGCTTAATTGCTTTTAAATTGCGTCTCTCGCAAGGCCCTTCAGTGATGACGTATTCGTTCGGAGTTACGAATCATAGAAGGCAAAATCGTGAAACACAGCGCCAGGGAAATATGATGTGCCGCACATCAAAATAGGAACTTTGGATTTGGGATGATTCTAAGATGTATATGGTAATGCATAATTTCTTTAGTAACAGCTGGAAAGGGACAACAAGGAGCGAATTAAGCGAGGCTTTAAAGTTAAGCGACGTTGGTAAAACCGGGCTCTTTAAAACAGTTGAAGTTGCAAAGTCACGTTTCTACCAAATTTCTTTCGTTGAAGACTTATTTGAGCATTATTGTCATCGTTCGCTGTCGAGCCAGTTTTATAATCAGGTATTTTCACTCGATGCAGAGCTTTATTGAGAAAATTTGTTAATCAAATTTCTGAACGGTCTGCTTGACGGTCGTAACCTTCGATCGAAGATTTCACAGCGAAGTTAAAATTGAACGTGAGTTTATTTCCATGTCTCCATAAAAATTTGAATCAAGTACGAAGATTTGGCGGCTTCATTATTGTTGGGGCCGTTAAAGAAGAAAGTAATTTAATATTGAAAAATAATATATTTTTATATTAACATTTTTTCTACTGTATATGAAAGGTTCGCGATGCATTGCAGAGAGAATAATTCTCTATGAAAACATATTGCGCAATATAATAATCTTTTATATGTGCGCGCGCGCGTTAAACACACACGCATTAAAAATTATTGGAATATAATGATATTCAATACATATTATTGTATTTAAAACGAACGAGGAAATTATTAAAAACAATAATTACTCAAAGCTTTATTTCACATGCACTGAGCGTTATGATCCATGTCGTGGAAATCGATTTTTAAATGACGATAATGCCATTTTTATTGTCTCGGGAACGTGGGTTATCGCGAAGTTTTTAACGACCTCTACTTCGGACGTACTTGTTCTTCACGATGTTCTACAAAAGTTTCCATACTTTTATCAGCAACCATTATTATTGATTGAAGTAAGAAGACTTCTCGATCTCGGATTCTGGGGAAAGTTTATGCAAGCATACGCGTGTATTTTCTGTCGAACAATAATGCAGTGTTACATATACGTTAACACGTATATGCTTACGTTTATGTACAGCAACTAAACGAGCGATAAAACTGTCAGCAACAAAATTCATCTTACTCCTAGATATCAACGCGTGTAACAATGGAATGTATGTATATGTATAACAATGAAAAGCAGAAAGCAATCATATTTAGCTGATGATAGCGCACTTAACCGGTAAACACTTTCCGGCAATCATTAAAACAGTTAACGCGCCGCAAATTAATATACAGAAAAAAGCTCTTCTGTGCTGTATTGTACAGCGTGAAAGTAAACTGCTTCATCAAATAACGATGCGATTGTGAGAGAAATAGATTAATTATAAAAATATTTATTAGCAAAAAAATTTTAAGCAACGTTTGCTGTAATATATCTGAGTAATGTGCATTTTTCGCGTAAAGAAACTGTCTACTATATTAATTCTTATTAATCAGCAAGCTGTCTATTCTAATCAAGTTATGAATATTTTCCAGATGAAACTTGGATTAATCACGCTTAGATTAATTACGGTACTTACATAAGTGGACAATGATAATTACTCTAAGCTTTAAGTAATGGAGTATAATACATTGTTAAATTAAACTTTATGAATATGCAATAATTATACATGTACCTTCTCAAGGATCAATGAAAGAAAAAATAGTCAAGAATAAACAAAAATGTGCATTTTTATATGAAAGTAATATTTTTATAGGAGTCTTACATGATTTTTACGTTCAAAAATATTCAATAAGAAAAATTGTCAAATTTATTTCTCAATTATCTTATATAAAATTTACTTCTATTATCTCGCAGATTCATATTGGAACGAGGTCCCTGAGTTCAAGAGGACGTTAATTGATGCGCGAAGAAACACGTGGATACGGCTTTCATTAATTCTTTTTGGACAGTCATTTACTTCACTCGGGAGAAACCCAGGCGGCACACCATGGCCAATTCCGGCCGAATTACGCCGATCCGAATCGAGAAGTGGACGTTGCAACGCGTCTCGATTCCGGATTGTTCGTCCGTGAGTTCTTTGGAAGAGGATTACGGATCTACCGGGTCCGAGGACATGTCTATTAGCCCGGACACGTCCTGCCGCTCGAGCGCGGACGCGGACAAGAGCTTTGACCTCGACGAGGACTTCCGCGAGAAGCTGACGAAATACGAAGACATAATCGAGAAGATCGAGAACCTACGGCTCGCGCGCAACAACGAAAATATCAATGAAGACGGCGAAGATACTAACGAGAACGTCAGCAGGACGCGCCGTATCAGCAGCGAGAACGTAGATAACATAGAGTACCGGGGCAGTTGCAAGTCGCAAACGGGCCGTCATACTGATAGCGAGGACATAAACAACAACGAGGATAACGTCACGGCTGATGACAATGAGGGCCGTCTGCCACTTAACATACGCGACGACACACGTGACAAGAAGCGATGTCACTCTTTGTACGATGGGGATTTCTTGGACGACGATTCGGAGACCGAGCAGGCGGGACGACAGGAGCACGAAGACTCTGACGATTCCGATTTGATCCAACGGGGACCGATCAAGCCCGACTTCCAACCCCTTCGGGGACACCCGTACTCCATGGTGAGCTGGCTGTCGCGCGCAAACGATGGCGCGGACGCCGCCTACGCGGTGGACTACGACAAGACGGCCGAGCAGATCCTGAGGAACAAGGATTATAGCGAGAAGCTGAATCCCTGCCTGGACCAGTTGTCGGACTCGAGCCGTAATCAGGCATCGATCGGACTGATGGGTCTGGCGATGGAACCCAGCTGGACCGGAGAAAATAACAACGATGTCCTCTGTAACGGTGTCCCTAGCAACGACGTAAGTTTCGCTCCGATTATTTTTCATTGTTCCGATGGGATTACGAGATTACACACGGTCCTCGTAAAGCCGGGCGTTATATCACGCGTTAAAAATCAGGGTTGAAAAGTAACTCGTAACGGAGTTGCGGTTGCAGTTACTCTTTTTTTTTTGGTAACTCTAACTTAACTTCGTTACTTTGCCTCCATCTGCAACTGTAACTTAACTCAGTTACATGCTTTCGATAACATTTAAGAGTTACATTAATAGTTACTTTATATACAATATATTTTAAACCCCCACAGATTGCATCAGGCCTCGCACTAACGCATAAACGCCCTTATCCACGCTTTACTATTCAAATGCAGATTTCATATATTTATTTTCATTGCAAGAAAGTAACTGCAAAGTAACGATTCGCTACTTTTTAAGTAACTGTAACTGTAACGCGTTATTTTTCAGAATTGGTAACTTGTAACTGTAACTAGTCACGTTTTTAGCGACGAAACTGTAACTGTAACTAGATACTTTTATAAAGTAACTTCCCCAACCCTGTCCGAAGTCCCGGCGATTCGAATTGAAGCGCATTCTTCCAGACGTGTCCGCACAGAAGCTTCAACGAGGCGTGAGGAAGGGAGGAAATGCTATTTTTGGATGAAAATATTTAAAAAGTATTAAAATTAATTAATTAATTAATAGAATATTTTATAAGTCGATAACGTAGGACGAGAAAAAGTCATTGCATATTGAACGCTATTTAAATGCGTTCCGGATCTGGATATTTCGAATAGTCGGTGGAATAGTTACGGCATATTGTTATTTCAATTCTTCTCGATTTGCCTTTTGATAAAGAAATCGTCCGATTACACCTGCTTGTTAGGAATGACGGAAGTCATTTGAAAATTATAAATATCCTTCCTCTATATGTATCGTAAGCAATTACGTAATTACTCGGTTGATAGGGGAAAGGTCGCACGCGTGTCGATGACCGAGACTATCGGCGTCGAGGTAACAGTACGACGCAAAAGAAAAAAAAAACGTCTCCACGAGTCCCCCCGCTCTGTGAAGAAGGATTTAATCTCGTTTCAGACCGCGGCGCTTCCCTCCATAGTCGTCGACGATCCGGGAGAGGAGTCCTTGATGGACATCCTGTCGCGTGGCGGTTTTCAAGCCGCGGTCTCGGTCTTCTCGGACGCCGGCAGTCACTCGATTCCCTCGCCGGGCGCGAAGACCTGGTCCGACTCCCCGGCGAGCAGCCACAACTACGTCGTCTCGAGGTCGAACAGTCGGGCGTCGAGTCGCGCCCAGTCACCGGGCTCTGCTGCGAACTTGGAGTCGCCGCAGATGCATGTCAACGTTATTGGCAGCCCGCTCGGTTCGCCGCAGGTAAGCCCGCGATAATCTGCATAAATGTATGAGGAATGCATAAGTAGCGGCTCCGGTGAATCCCGCATGCCTGAAGAAAAGTGAAGCGCGAGCCGCTCGAGCCTTGGCGCGAGCGACTGCGGCGTTTAACACGCTCCGTAAGAAATACGTAATATCATATGTAATGTTGTATAAGGATCCCTCTCAAATTTTTGAAATGAAAATACTGCCACGGAGTGAAACATTCACACCAACCGGGGTGAATCTTTCACTGCGCGGCGGTATTTTCACTCTAAGAACTGTAGAGAGATGGAGAGGCTCGATGGCAAATTAAATCCAGCCGCAATTTACAATGCAGCGCGGTTTGTTTTTTTTTTTATTTTTACCACGCTAGGTCACGATATCAGCTCGTTCGATTTATCTCGAGGCCTAAGTAAGCCGTGATTACACACTTTTACAGACGATACTTTTTATACGTTGAATAGACTGCTCTTTTGTGATTTGCATGACTTTTTTGTCTGCCAGGTCAACTTGCTCAAGTTATTCCGTGACATTATTATCTCCAATGTGTTAGAATTTATTTTTCGGACACGTACGAACATGCATACTTATCTGGTCACTGATTATCACATATAAACAGTGTTATAAAAATTAATGAACACACACACGCACACGCACAATCCGTAATAAGAGGTTCAAATACCTAAAACTGAGTCCGAGCGATACGTCGCATCCATAAAACACCTTTTATCGCGGTTTGACGAGACTTACAAAATATTCAAACAGCTATCCGACAGCTCGCATAGGTAGCCGCTCGCTCTGCTGCGGCCTAGTATAAATACGAAACGAATTCACGGCAGGCAGCTCAATTAACCGGGCGCCTTTCTTCCGCAGGTCGCATCGACGTATCGGGTGCAAGCGCTGTCCTCCTCGTCCTCGTCCAACCAGTCCGACAGCGACGTGTCCAGCCCGTCGAATTACCAGGCGCCCCTGAATTATCAGACCGAGGACCAGCTTGGCGAATCCCTATCCAGTTGGAAGGGCATCTACGATTCGTCGGGGACGATCGTCAATAGCAGCGACACGATCGACTGCGCGTTGCTCCAGCTCGTGGAGCAGGTCATAGAGGAGGACAAGCAGAGCAAGGCGCTGAAGGAGCCGCAGGTTGCCTCAAACGCACCCTGCTTCTCGTCGGTCTACAACGACCGATGCGTGTCCGTGCGAACGTTGGGGAGTGATCTGAATCCGGCGTCGCGCGAGTGCCCCGCGAGAGCCATGCGAAGCGAGAAGCTGGAGGCCTGCCTGGACATACCGAACGCGAACACCATCCAGGTCGACGGTCTGCCCATCGACGGCAGCCTCGTGTCGGTCTACGCGAGCAAGGGGAGCACCGGCGGATGCGCGTACGTGAATCGTGCGGTGAACGCGGCGGACATGGAGCCGAGGTATTACGGGCCGAAGAACGGCGGTCGGGTCAACGTTATGCCGCAGCGCAACGACGCGAACACCCTGCACGAGATCGGGCTGACCGGCGAGACGCCCGCGAAGGCGTCCGAGCAGAATTTGCGCGCGTCGCAGGAGAAGTACGCGATGTTCCATGCCGCCGGTGGAGAGAAGAGATACGACCAGCCGCCGATGTTTGTACCTAGCGACTATCAGATACCAACGATGGTCTCCTCATTCGTATCCAGCCGTCCGCAGAGGTAAGCTTGATGATACCGCGTGTGCGCAACACGAGGGATGTTAGGCTGAAGTGAACGAGCGAGAGAGATGACGGTGACTCAAGGTGTTGGGGAAAACTGATTGATTCTTAAACGCGAATCAATGAGATGCTTCGTGGAATTCTTTTTTTTTTTTAATAATACCTCTCTTTCCTTGGAGACCCCAATCAGAGTTTCAGCTGCGCTCCACGCTTCTAGATGCGTTTTAGTCGCATATTGTCACTGCGCCAATGCTGCTCGCGAGCGTTAAGAAACACACGTGTTCTTTATTTCCACGAAGTTATGTAATCAAAATTAATGGCAGATATCGCAAAGAAACGAACGATTATAACGAGAAGCATTGCGGTAAGTAAACAGTTTCAATAACATATTTGTGCTTCCGATATCTTCGGGCGATCGGGAAATGCGAGTTTAACTATCAACAGTAACGATCTAAATTTACATATACATATTATGCGTATAACAGCGAATAGCAAGTGTATTGCTTTAAGAAGTTTGAGTTCTCAATATGATTTTTATTTGCGCAAATAAACCTTTCTTTTTTTTTTAATACAGTCGAAGTTTCGAATACCGCTGTTTCTACGCTATACTCGTGTTGAAATAATCGTCACAGCTTTCGCGCGAATACGCGATAAGCGATGTGGTTAACGACCCGATATTTGCCTCGGCAGGAACTCAAATCGAGGCATTGTACCGTGGCCTTCGCTAAACTTACCGTCTGTAAGAGCGAGCGAGAGGCTAAAGGAAGGATTGCATCCTAAGGAAGTGGAAAGAGCCATGAGTAATCTGCTGAAGAAGTCCGTGGAGGAGCTGGCGGCCACGGACGAGGATGGTGACACGTAAGTAACGCGTTCCACTTTATATGCAAATGTACGAGTGCGGCGCATAAAAGAAAAAGGTGTACGCCGTCCCTGATTGAAAAATTTTGCTGAAAATGTAATGAAATTGATGAAAAGTGAAATGAAAGAGTTATTGGAAACTTGTTGAAACCATTTCAAAATAAATCATAAGTTTCGTTATGAAATTCAATGAAATACTGTGAAATTAGATGAAAGTTAATTAATATTGCTAAGAATTAGTGAAAAAAATTTTTGAAATGTTGTACATTATGAAATTTGCAGAATTTCACTGAAAATAAATTTTTTAATGAAAAATTGCTGAAATGATAATGAAACTGGGTCAATTGCAAGAGATTTTCAACCAAATTTCAACAAATTTCATTACGTTTTCAGCAAAATTTTTCCCCATCAGGGGTATCGCGATTAGTTAAATACCAGGGTTGGGAAAGTTACAAAAGTAACTCGCTACCGTCACCGATGTTCAAAAACTAACAAGTTGATAGCTTGTCCCAACCTTGTCAAATACATAATTGATACTGTCAAATCCTCTCCCGGCGCAGCAGTGTTACAGTTGGATAAGAGCTAATTGATGGCTGACTTTTGAAAAATGAACGAAGAAGAGGCAAGAAAAGGCAGACGTTGTCTTCCTGACCCAGTCAGAAATGACTCGTCGATCGACGTTTTCTCTACTTCGTTCATTTCTCATCGCTGTCATATTGACGTCGATCGACCGGTCATTTCTGACTGGGGATTGTGTGATAAAACGTGACATTTGCGTGTAATAGAGCGCTGATGTGTCTGGTGGGTAATCCGGAGGAGTTAACGAGGAAGAAAGCTTACTTGGTGCCACTGGTTGAGAGATTGGGCAACCTGCCGGGCGCTCTGTCGATGGTGAACAACCGCAACGAGGACGCTTTGTACTTGGCTGCCATGAATTGCCCGGAAATGCCGTACGTCACCGGATACCTGGCCGCCGCAATGCTGCAGAAGGGGATCGATATCAACCAAAGATTATATCGCATGCGCGTGAGTCTTTTTTTTTCGTGATTCCCATGACCGTTTTTGTGCCGCGTTGATCCGCTCTGATGCGCGGTCGGCCGCGCGTTTGCGCTTTAATGAGGCGCATATGTTACACTGAGAAAGATGTCCGATTAAATGTAATCCACTTACATAATAACAAACGGATGTATCCAGTTGAATTGTATATCCGATGAAAGATATGATCGGTTTTTCAACCAAATTTCGTCGGACGTCGCCACAATTTAGTCGAAAAGCGTAATCGGAAAAATTAACCATCGGAAACACTATTGAATTGGGTTACCCGGGTCGAAAGTTTGGCCCTTTAATTCTATTATATGTATAGTGGGACCTGAGGTAGTAAAAGAGGTCGAACTGCAAATACAAAATTTACTTCTACTTTAAAACTGATACTCTCTAAAGTTTTCGAGTGAAAATAGAACCATGGAGTGAAATATTCGCTCTAATAGAGTAAATATTTGCTCCAATAGAGAGAATATTTCACTCCATTGTTCTATTTTCATTCCAAAAACTTTAGAGAGTAGTGTTGAAAACTTCTACTTTTGCCAATTTAGCAGTAAAGCAGGTCCTTTCAAGTACGAGCTGAAGTAAATTTTTAGAATTAAAGTAAAAAAACATATAACGTCATCAGAGTAGGCTATTGCTGGTCTATGTAGCTGTATAGATCAGCTAAGTGGGTGTAAATTGTTCTTAAAAGTGTCAAAATAGTACCCGAATTTCGACTCGGGTATCCGATGGAAATTTTTCTCAGTGATTTATGAAATAATTTCGATTACGTAGAAAGGATTCTCTCCTGTCTCGCCGAAATAATCGCGCGCGGTTAATTAGTTAATAAATACATGTCCGAGCGACTAATTGCGCATTGAAGTATAATTACTGAATATAATTACTGAATAATCGCGCGACACGCGATGATTACACTGAAGGGAGAACAAGCGTAATTAAGCGCGGTTGAATAAACGTCGAAGGCAATTTTGCACGCGATGGCGAATTTTCTGGTACTATCGTCCCGCATCGTTTCAGGGCGACACGCTGATACACTCGGTCGCGGCACGCGGCGATTCCCACGGAGAGATCTTGGCGGAGCTGCTGGCATTGAGGACGGTGCAGGGAAATCCCGTGTTCGACTTATCGAGGTGCAATTGTGACGGTTAGTTAAATAGTAACGAGACTAAAGAGTTGCACGGATAGCCGATTTGAGACAGGAGAATAAGAACGCGTGTGCGTTTCAGGGAAAACCGCTCTTCACGTTGCAGTCGAATCGCACGATCCCACCGGACGGGGCGTCAAGTCCTTGGCCACGGCGCGTCTTCTCTTGGAGAACGGCGCAAATACCAAGGTCAAAGAGAGCAAGTCTGGCGACACCGCTTTACATATGGCAGCCTCATTGAGTTGCGATCCCGCACTCCTGAAGGTAATCCACCTGAGGAATTTCCCGGCTTCGCGCGCGCGCGTCAGTTACCCGTGAAATCGCCGATTTATCCGTGTAACAATCAGCTTCCCGTACTGCCGATAAAAATCGACATTTTTACGTTCCGCAACGCCACCGATGTCGATACGCGAGAAATCTTGTGATTCTCTGGTAAATAAGAAAAGTTAAACCGTGAATAACAGCAAACTGTTTTGATACAGTGACGTTATGCATTGTCCAACAAAAGATTTTTCTGAAATTACTGCTGACGCGCGTAAACATTGCAGATTTGTCTCTCAACTATTTTTAAGGGGGTTCTAATTGAGGCCATTTGTAACTTCGAATGTTACTAAAATGTCAAATTAATGACTCGAAAGTTGCAAAGACGATCTTGCTCTACTGTTTCGTTAAAGAAAAACTTTTACTCTAGATTTGCCAAGGATCTTGTGGTCAGATATAAATGCGCGTCTTCTGAAATACGTTACATGATAATTTGATTATCATGTTGTATTCAAATAAAATGATCGCTCACTCTTCGTTTTTTTTTCCATGTCTGACTGGTGGATAAGACTTGTATAAAGATTCGCCAATCAGAGATGGCTATGGAGAGCAAGTAGTTGAAGCAAGAAGTAATTGATCCATTCACGCTTATTCACCCAGAATTCCGCGCGATAATCCTTGACACGCGGCCGACGGTGTTATCAAAGTTGATTGCGGATGACAAAACAAGTGTTATGTTAGCCGCTAATAAAAAATCAATTTCGTGCATTGGACGCGTTTATTCCCTACCGCCTTTTACATTACGTAACACCACGATAAAATTGTATTTTCTTTGAAAAGGACCGTGATATCGCCGTACTGCTATTTTACATTCTCAAAAGAGCGCTTAATCGCAATAATATTATTCAAACTGAGAGAGTTATCTCTGTCTTTCTCTCAATTAACATAGTTTTTCTGAGATATAAAATACCGTGTTACAAGCACCTTGTATCCTCAAATTAAACGGAACCTATTTCTTTAGTATTTAGCTTTTTCCTACAAAAAGAAGAAGAATATCACGAAGTAAGAAAATATTTTGAAAAAAAACACACTATAATTTCTTTAAAGATAAATTGCGGATAAATCTATATTCTTAACAATTACATATTATAATACACAGCCCAGTGAGAAATGATTGGTCGAAACGATGTCGAGTCGACATCGACATTGTCAAATTCGACGCCAATTTGACGATGTCGAATGTAGGATTCGACATCGCGTTGACGTCGATCGACGAGTCATTTCTCGCTGGGCTGGAGATTCGTCGAACACGTAGAACGTGAAATTTTAAGATATACCGTGCGACATCGTCGATTTCCACGCAAATTACGCTCAAACTTTACTCGCAGGTGTTGCTGTGCAAAGCCGCTCCGAATGTCGTAAACGAGACCAACTACATGTTCAACACGCCGCTGCACATGGCCGCAGCAGTCTCGAATACCGTAAACTTGGAGAAGCAGAAGGAGGTCTGCCGGCTCCTGATACAAGCCGGAGGCCAGACGAACATACAAAACCGGCAGGGGAAGACGCCCCTGGCGCTCGTATCGCCGGAAAGGAAAGAGGCCATCAAGAGGATATTCTACAAGAAAGCGTGATAAAAGACACGGAAATGGGCTCGATGATGGGCTTCACATAAGACTGATCTCTGCGGAAGTATTTAGGAGCGCGCACTTGGACTCCTTGGCGCTTCCCGCTTCGTTTCGTGAACTACTGCGACAGGATTCGCTTATCACGAGCAAACCCTCAAGACTGTGACGCGATCCGTACCAACGATACGCGCAACATTATTAATCGCGTGAAATTATCGAGGAAATTGTAGTCCCGAGTTGCGTGTCGATAAGGAAAAGCATAATTTACTACGCTACAACATCTTCGTATTCGCATTGTCCGTTTAACACCAGACGTGGACACTATCTTCTTTTCGAGAAGTAGCTATCAACGTTCTTCAAACGGAAGAAATGTGAAACACATATGCATGTTACGTCTACGTATATGTATAAAGTTACACGATATTTCCTTATCTTTACTTTTAGAATGACACTTACTATTCTAATCGCAATCTAGTGATACGTATAATATAATTTTAATACGAAAAGAGATGCTTAAAGCGAACAGGCACGTTCAATGATAAACATAAGAGTGTGCCTTAAAATATCATGGTGTCATACGTGCCTTTGACCAGAGCTTGGTATCTTAACTTTTTTTCATTAAAGATACAAATATAACATAAATCTTCAATTTATTCAATTATTCAAGAGATACGAATACACGTAACATTTCTTGAATTCCTTCGATTTTAGATATAGATATAAGATGCACTCCCTTATTGTTAGTAGCACAATGTTAGAAATGCATTGGTCGACATTGTCCAACGTAAAGCCAATATGGGCCGTGGACTAAACGTAAATATTGCACGATAATAATTGTATAATATTAGATTTATATTGGAAGTGCATTGGCCAATATTTAACCATGTAATAAGAATATTGGTCTAATATGGATACAATATTAAACCAATATTGCTAAATAGGAGAAGGCGTCCATCTTACAATATTGGGCCAATATTGGCAATACTGAATTTACATTATTTCCCAATACTGCGCCAACATATTGTGCTACTAGGGTCATTACTTTTCCGGAGAAAGATACAGATATCTGTATTTGTATCGTCTTTTAAAGAAAGCTACCAAGCTCTGCCATTGACTTAACTTTATATAATTAAGACAAATATTTTTACCACCTTAAATTGTATAATTGCGTAACCACAGTAACGAAATGGCTAACCAAAGCGGGTACTTCTAATACCTCTTACCTAATTCTTAATATTCTCTTCTCTTTCTTTCTTCTCGATAAGTAATACCAAACTTCTCTTGATTTACAGTTTCGGGTGTACAGAAGGTGCTGTCAGTTGCTCAAAGTTTCACTAAATTACGTTCGCCAAGCGAAATTGTCTTATTCTAATATTTACCGTGTCTTTCTTTGATTTACGTGTACATATCGTTTACTGATACTATCTCGTAGGCTAACGTTTAAGTACGTATGTATTAATTTTAGCCTATATATGTACATACAGCGTGAATTTTTCTTCAAACAGGCTTGTTCCACGAAGCGAGTTTCCTCAGCGACTCATTTGTCACACTCTGGTAACAATGGGAAACCTCCCGTTGAAAAGTTTCCTTTAATATTCCCCTTCGTATCGCATTATTTGCCACTTTTACTGGGAAACGCGGGCTGGAAAGAGCGAGGTGCTAAGCTCAGACAGCTATACGAAATCGTTACGTGGAACGGACGTAAATATTGTTACGGGGATAAGAGGGAACAAATCGTGGCGCCAGTCTTCCTCTTGCCGCGTGTATGAACGTGTACTTCCTGCTTGTTCCATGAATTGAAAAGCCGACGTAAAGTCACCGCGGTGCGCGCGATGAATTCCGCTCGGGCGGTGCGGGAGTATCGCCGCGCGTTGCGGGAGCGTGCACGCGTGCGTATTGTCGGGCGTGCGTCGACAATAGTGTGCTATATTAGCATATATGTAAATCGTAAATATATTTTTATACACACGACAACTGATGTGTGCGCCGCCTGTGGTATTCCCGTCTTTTCCGCGCCGCGAGCGATGTAATTCCCTGTTCAATTTTACCGCATCCGAACCGCTTCGTGCAACGTATTCCAATGCACATTGAGTCCTTGTTCATCGATATATAGCGTCAGTGGTGAGTCGAACGTTCCGATGGACAATAGAATTCGAAGATCCTGACGCGATAATAAAATGGAAGCGAATCGGGCCGGATACAATTGTCTATTCCCACAAGAAGTATTCCACTTGCCGTTAAAAATGGACACGTGCTGCACTTTGTCCTGACAAGAAACTCGCGTTTTAGCGCACTAACTTTTTGTAAAAAAAATTATATCGTAAGTTTCGTTGTCCCTTAAACAGGAATAATAATTCGGTCCCGCGCTTTCAACGCCATTGTTTCCAATGATCAATTCGCCGCCGTTCAGCAGCTCGCCTAGTTTAGATTACGACAATTATTATTCTCGGCATTTCAAAGCGATAAATTATTAAATTTACAAAGTTCACGATTGCACAACCTCTCGTCTTGATCCATCACACGATTTCTTTTTCCTTATATTTGCCTCGCGCATGCATAATGACTTAAATACGGGGAATCGCAGGTATTGCAAATTAATACCAACTAATCTGTAATTTAATTTGTCGTTGCATTATGATAGCAGTTCCAGCGAGTACATTAACTAGAAACTTTTTACAATTCTATAACAACCATATAATTACATTATGTGTGTACGATTACATACTTTTCTATAAAATAACCTGTTTATAAAAGATGTTTTACTTGACGGTGTATTTACTATTCCTTTGACGCGTGACGTTGAAATCTAAATAAAGAATGCGTGTTTTAAGCTGTACAAGTACAAGCATTTCAAACGATACACAGACATAATGTGCTCTTAGTTTTACATTAATAATAGTCGTATCAAAAATGCAGAAGCGATAATTACTAATATTTCAGGAATGTTATTTTCTTCTTTAGTCTATAGCGCATTAATTGAACGTTATCGTACCGAAAACTTCTCACGGATAATTCTCATTATGACAAAAAGATTTAATCAAAATAATGCATGGCAAACAACAACCGATCAATGAATCATCGTTTATCGTGTAATGTAAATTATTCCATCTAGTTCATAGATTCTTTAATTTGGGAAGATTAATCTGAAAGTGACTGTTATGACTTGTCTTTTTAATAAAAGCGTCTAAATATTTGTGATTTTTCCTGTTATCGGGACCTCGAAAGTAAAGGTGATATAATTTTAGCCGGTATTGTAACGTGCAGTTCATTTCCCATACAGCAAACAAATGTTGAATCAACATCTCAGAAACGTTCCATTAAAACATTGCAATATTGCATCGATGTTACGAAATGTAGATTCAACGTTGAAAAGATATTGCAAAAACGTCTAATGTCCGCTGAATTGTAATGTCCTGTAAACGTTACAATTCAACATTCAGAAAACATAGTTAAATTATATTGAGTTAACATTGGTCACGTTTAGCAGAATATTTTTTACAACTGTTGGAAGTGCTGAAATTGAATTATTTCGCTAAAAAAAATAATAATCCAATCTTAGCTTAGAAAATTTCTGACCGTTGCAAAAATATTATACATATATATACATTTTTTAGGTATCTATTTGAGTGTCAAAAAATAATAATTTGTTCAGGATTGTTCTAACGTTGCAGCAATATAAAGAATTAATATACAAACATTAACCTGGATCAACGTAAAAAACATATTTCTACTTCAACATTCAACGTTGCAACGTTTCAGCAACATTATTTTAACTTTCTGTATGGGTTTGTAAAGAACAGATTCAATATTTTGTCGCCCATCGCTGAAGTAAAAGATTCCCAAGTTCAAAATATTCTGACAATACATCATTGGCATCGGAGCTAACAATTGTGACAATTTTTAGCCATCAGGATACTGTTGCAGTAACATCCGTAGAATAACGTTATCAGAGCAGCTAATATATCGCAACTTGTATAGTGGTTCTTAGATATTCTCTGCCGGGCTGACCGCGTTTTTCCGGTGCATTCTCTTCGTGCAACACTGCTGATAGTGCCAGGCCGCCGATTATACTGTACTATTAGCGAGCCTGCCAAACCCTGGACTCCACGGCTACCGGAATATATTTACCGAATAGTGCGTCACGTTTCACGTATGTCAATCACCATAAAAGAGCGGCGCGAAAGAACTGTCTATCTTAATCGCGCACTCGACCGTGGATTCATCCGTCGGCCGAACGCAACACCCGAAATAGTCATTGCCTGCGATCGTCACGATACGTTCAACATCGAGGAAGCGGTGCTCGCTGTTACGGCGAGTTCTTCCTGAAACGACAGAGGATCCACCGACAGGAAACGTCGCCGAAACAATTACCGGAAACTCGAAGTCTAACTAATACCACGTACCTCGAGGAGAGAACGTCGAGGGGAGGAGGGAATTTTTGAAGGAAAGGACGAGAAAAGGAATTTAGGGAGTCTGGCTTTACCGTGCGGTGAGCTACCAAAATTCGAAAGTATGGTGAGAGCGTTTTTCTTATTTTTTTTTGTTTCGGAGTCGAATTGATTGAAATTAACTTGTATGGTGACTCGTATGTATTTGCTGGCGCCAAAGAATTCGTCTCCCGGAGTTTTCCGCGAATTTACGATTAGTGTATTTGACTTCCGCTTGAAGGGAAGTCAATCTGGAGGAAAAGTGCGCTTATCTAAAAGCAATATTTGGCTTGACTTTGATAATAACATTCATTGACTTTCTTGGAATCCATTTCTTCCCCTAGTAGCACAGTGCAGTGGCTAAACATTGACTCAATACAACCAAATATTGGACCACTGTTTAACCAAGGTTTGGTCAATGCACTAGGGTTATCTTTGTGCTGCCCTCCAAATTCAATGTCCTCTACTTTCGCCTCTCTTTCACTCCGTTCGCTCGTTCACAATAACAATTTTTCTTACACTCACAATAAACTCGCACAAAAATACTTTCATACTCGCAATTAATTTAATGTAAATTGAAAAAACAAAATGTGGTGGAAGACTTGACGTTATTCAAACCCGATAGACAACCGCTGGGATTCTCATAAAATGCCGCAACGTTTGGAGATAATTAAAGCTCGATCTATATTGTTTTATCCAAAACATGCCTCGAACTCGACGGGATTACATTTAAAATGCAATACACGATTGATTAACATATTAGTTTCCAATCTGCATTCATAAAAATTATAATTTGTTCTAAATATATACCTACGTTTAACTAGAAACTGTGTAAAAGTAAAAGTCCCCATTTAGTCAGTCAGATTGTGTGCACTTATCAATATGGAATGAAATATTTCCCTTTCTAATTGCAGCATGAATACAATCGGTGAGATTTTATGTACAGATATAGTACAGTGAATATGGGAGCGACCCTACTCCTCCCTGTAATACTCACCGCAGCATTGTTCGCGACTGCGAATAATATCAACGAACAATGCCAAGTGCACAATGAAAGGAGGATTACGTGCAGTTGCATCGGAAACGAGGTATGCTGATTGATACATCCATACCGTGATAATCTTTGCACTTTCGTTTCGTTCCGACAAGTGTTTTTTTTTTTTTTGCGCGGGACGATCTTGAAAGAGGATTACAATTACAAGATTGCTACTATTCTGAATTTTTTTCAGGAATTTTTCCTACCAGAGGATTACAATTACAAGAACGTCACTAGCGTGTCCGTCACAGGATGCGTTTCAGCGAGTCTCCTTTACTCCAGTTTTCCGGAGGCGGACGATCTGGAGGAGGTGATAGTTCAGAATATCAGCGGCAGCCTGAACTTTGACGTCTTCTTCGCGTCGAGCCGCATGAAACTGCTGAGGCTTTCGAACATTGGCCGAATACCAAGGATTACGAGCTATACGTTCACGAATCTGAAAGCTATCGACACGCTCGCGATCGAGGACGCCCTCATCGAGAATCTCGAGGAAGAGTTCTCCTACCTCAACGTGTCGAACTTCATCATGATAAACGTTACGATCGAGCGGGTGGACTGGCTGAACGTCTCCGAGAAGGGCACGACGTTGCGCATAGTGAATAGCGAGCTGCGTAACGTCAAGAAAACTGTCAACTTCGCCGACTTCCTGAACATCGAGATCACCGGCTCGAAATTTGAGATGCAGAAACCGGGACTGATGTCCATACAGGGCGACGTTGCCGTCGTGAGGAGCAGCGTCTTCTCGAACGTGAGCATGAACCTGGTCACCACGTCCTCCATCGTGATAAACGGCATTTGCGCGGACGGCAAGAGCACCCTGAGGCTCAGCTCGGAGCGCATCGACAGCACCGACAACAGATTGCCGAACGAGATAGCCTATCCGGGAGGCGATCAACGTGGGTCGGAATTCTTCATGATTCGGAACAACACGGTCTGCAAAGCGGGCAACTGCAAATGTTCCAAGAGCAGCGGGCAGGCGTCGTGTCAAACAATCCTAATATACATTTTATTGTTAACGGAATCCATAATTATACATTACATGTAACGCCTTCGTGCGACACTAATGAAAACGGTCTTATTATCCGAGTCTGATTAGATGAGACCGACTTGTGGAAAGTCAACCGCACCTTGACTTGAAAGGTGACGAATCACATGATAAAATGATGAATAACATATTACGCAGGGTTGGACAGTAACGCGTTACAGTAACTTGTAACGAAGTTACAGTTTATCTGTTCTTTCTTTAACTGTTCATTACATTCTGGCATTCTTATTTGAAAAAGGTATAATTATGTATTCAATTACAATTGCACGTACAGAAAGAATAGAAAAAGCTAATTAAAGAGGAACCTGAGAGTCGACGTGTTCACATTTCATGTAGAAGTCTAATGACTCTATGTGTACAAAATGTACACATTTACATAGCCATGTCCACAAATACTTCCAAAGGATAACACTTCCAATGTCCACAGTCTTCTGTCCGTTTCGCAGCACCTCGGAACAGTTTTCTGCGAGAGAGCAAAAATGAAAGAACAAAATGTATCGCGCTCGTTAAGCAACTTGAGCTATTATAGTTTCCAAATATTCAGCGCTTTATGAAATAGTTGTACTTATGTATACACTTTGTACACACAGAAGCGCCAGCGGCCGAGTTTCATTTGATACGCGGACACGTTCACTCTCCCGACTTCTTCTTGCTAAAGAGAATAAATCTATATCAAACGCGAAATGTATATATGCATATATATATATATATATTAGGGAATCACAAAGCACTTTTATTTAATTCAAGCATCTTAAACAAACTTTTACTAAACTACAATTTTCTACCCTTTAATCTACATAAAATAACGATACTTAGATATTTAAAATATATAAAACTCTCTGTTTACAAAAGATAATATTCACTACAAAATTCCACACTGCTGCGTTACTAATAATGTCCATATTCCTTGCAAATGTATGCGCCTTCTTCAAGATACAAATAAATTACAAATAACAATTATGTTTAAATATCTGCATCGGTCCATACTCCAGAAGCTTCGATATGCAAATCAATTCCGGTTTGATGTAACTCCAGTGCTTCCTTCAGACTAGTAATTTCTTCCAACATATGCCTATTGTTTTCCTCCAAACGACAAATGGTTTGCTTGTACGTAGTTACTTCCTTTTCGTGCATCTTTTGTAACAATTTGTCCCGCGATGTAAAAGAACCTGTGCGGACGAAGAATCACCTTTCAAATTTGATCATGCATATATTTACGACCACATAATTGCTCTAAGCGTCAAACATTCTGTGTACAAAGTGCTTGTTAATGACTAATAATCAATTTGTAATGCGGCCAAGTTGAACGCTGTATTTATTTTCGCGCAAGAAGAATTTCATTTGAGAATAATGAGAAGCTACTGTACTCTGTTAACTAAAATTCAAAAAGTACCCAGATAGCATGTGCATATTTAAAGGGCATCTTTAAGACGGCATTAAGTTGTCTTTTAGACATGCCACAGCATTGCTATCTGGGTATCCTGCATACTGTACGATTGTATATTATGTAAAATATAAAGCAAAGGCCACAAATAGTTGTTTTTTTAATAAGAATAATTAGCCTAAAAACGTGATCTTTACTAACCAGCAGACTTTTGTAACTGCTCTTGGAGCTTCTGCTTATTCTGCGTGATTCTTCTTACCTCGTGCTCATGTTGAATCTCTTTAAACTGAGCTTGTTTCCTTAGCTTTCGTATCTGTGAATTGAACCTTTGACTGTAATTTTTGTACAATATTCAAATCACTCTGTACAAACATATTCTACATAAATCGAAATTACCTCCTCTCTTTCCTGCTTCAGTTCGCGTGCTGCATCGTCACATTTGACATTAAGTCTCCTTTCTCTCTCCTCCGCCTTGCATATCGCATGTTCCCTCTTTTCTAGATCTTCCTTCAGGCGCTTTACGTGATTCTGCCAGCACAATAAAATATAATTAGTATAATACAACCAGCAATGTTTTCATGTGCAATTTTCACATACTACTTACCAATCATTTTGCTGTGCAGCATGTAATAATACAAAATATCTCAATACTCATTCATGGTTTAAGTAAAAGCAAACTCACCTTGAGATTAACATTGTCATTAACAGTTCTCTGATTTAAATCAATCAATTGTTCGTGTAATCGCATTAAGTATCTATGTTTATGTATCAACTTCCAAGCGGCATTTACCAGTTGCACCGATAGCTCTCTCAACGATTTTGCGCTTTGCAGATCATTGTCCACCGCCACCGGCGAGATACCGAACGACTCAAATTCCTACAGGCACAGGCATGTGTCAATATCCGCGTGCGCTTATGCGGATTTTAATAATTACTGGCTACGGCTATCTCATTACCTCATTCAGTATACGCAGGGACTGCTTTAAATTGTCCTGTTTACAGAACACAGTTTCCTCGCTAACAAAATCGCTCCGTTCAGCAAACATACTTCTCAAATTCCTCCTTGGGCAAGTGCCGTTGGAAATTGCGCTCATATTCATCTGTACACATATACATATATATTTTTTAATAATTTGTAAACGAGTAACGAGAGTAAAGCCCACTTTCTTTTATTAAAATCGACGGGATTCATTTGTTCGAAGCAAAGTCAAAGAATCCAAACTTGCACAGACAAAACTTCTTAATTGGTACCGTTTTACTGAAAGATGGTTGCGCCCAAGAAATTATAAAGAATTTTTCTGCTTGCGCTGACACGAAGGTGACAAACGACACGTATTTGTTATATTAATATTTACATATATTTCTCCAACCAATTTTTATCATAGTCAGACGGGGTGTGTTTACATTTACACAATTGCTCCATGGAGATCGATCTACTACCCGTAGTGCCTAACCTCAATAATTCCCCCTTTTTATCGCCTGTCTCTCCTCCAGATGCTTCATCCACGATTGATTTTCTAATTCAGTCTCTTTTTTTGTATTTTCACTTACTGGAGCGCTCTTATTTTATTATGGCGTCCTTGCTTGCTATATTGCACGGATGTTGTTTCAAATTTGTTACTCTCTCCGTTTCTACTGCACTCACGCACGACAACCCCCTACGATGGCTAACCGAAATCTAAATCAAGATCTAAACTTTACCCTCTTCCGCGCATGTAGATCCCTAACTCTCGCATCTATTTTCAAACAGAGACGCCGAATAGGAGCGCAATTCCACAGCCAAACGGGACACGCGAGTTTTGAAAGAGGGCCGTGTACATTTCTTAACCGAATTTCTCGATTCTACAGCAGCTTATTGAGCCTAGACAAATATTTGTTGACACTAAAAGAAATTTTTATTTAAGACAAGATGACACCTTTCACTTCTGACTAGAAGGGAATCTAGTTTCCTACGTTCAACTATTTCCTCAGATAACAGTTCGATAGTTGTAGGCGGAAATTCCATTCTGTAAAATCTCTAGTACAGATTATAAATTATTTAAAGAATAAGACTTTGTAGAAGAAGAAGAGGAAATGAATTATATGTATTCGCGATTTATTGATCACAATACATGCGCCCTATTACATTTTGACACGTGTCTACTTAAGAATTAGTTACATTATCAATATTATAAATAGAATTGACGTATATATCGCATTTATATTACTTGCATTCTTTCAGCAATTGCTATCACAATTTGTTTAATTGCACGTCTCAATGTATTAACAAATGTACGCTTTCTTTTCGCTAAAAAAACCTCTCGCATTCATTCCTAAAGTTATCCAAGATCAACTTGAAAACGCTATATTCCTGTTTCATAATCCGTAAACTTTGAATTAAAATTCTACTACTTTTTAAATCGTGAAGACTACGCTTCTTAAGCTTCCCAGCGAGAAACGATCCGTCGATCGACGTCGAAAAGATTTCGAATCGATCTCGACGCCGGCAAATTGACGTCGATTCGACATCGTTTTGACCTCGATCGACGAGTCATTTCTCGCTGGGTTAATCGAAGAATTGATTTAAAAACTCAATTATCTTGCCTACTTAACAAAACTTGTCGCAACTCGACGAATTATTAACAAAATCACATTTAAACAATTTAATTTCATTTGTTAATATATGAAATTAATTTACCATTCAATTTCTTTAATTTAATATTAGATTTTGTAAACTTGCTTGCTATATGAAATACAATACATAAAACGCTAGTGTATCATAAAATACAGAACATAAAAGAAAAATGTTTCGAACAACTAAATAATTTACATGCACAAACACAAAGAAATACGTGACCTGCACCTCTAATAAATATTCCTTCTCATGATTAATTTCTTTGCAAAAAAATAAATTATTTTATCGAATAATTTGCAATTCGTTAAATTTCGTTTGATTATGTTTCTTGAAATATGACCGTAAATTTATTAACATTGAAAATGACTGACCTCCTGTTAAATCTATAATAATCGCAACATTTTGAAATCCATACATTTAACGTTTAGAAACAATGGAAGAAATTTAGGAATTTCTTGCATCGATATTGTGTGATGGTTATTTAAACTTTAACTTATGAAAGTTGTAAGATTAGTAATTAACTAGTAATATTCGTAGAAAAAGTTAACCTTAAACACGTGGCAAGGGTTGCGATTAAAGTTTGCTGTTGAATTTCGTTCGCTAGGACGAGTTAACATTCCTCCGAGAAAGTACGCGTGTCATTTTCAAATTACCCGCATTTAATTATAAAAATACACCATACTTAATTCAACGGACACGGACACTCGTTGCGGAACGGTCGTTTAAAGCTTTCCCGATGCCACGAAGCAGGTACGGCACAAATCGCGAACAGGAGACATCTTAACACTTGGTGTAAATTTTAAGTATGCGTCAACATTTCCTTGAAACGTAAACAAACGAAATTAAATTTGACGGTTAACTTGGCGTCCATTTGAAAGCAAATATACAATTTAAACTACACTTGTATACCACGTATGTATACAAGGACATATGTATTACCTCGCCTTGCTTCTAATTATCATCCAACTTTTAACAATTTTGACGATTCAGCAAATTATCCATTTTAAATAACGACGAAAAAGAATCTATGGCAATGGTTGTACTTGAGTCGCTCTTTGGTAGAAGACGGCACTATACAGAGTCCCGATAATAAGCACCCCGGTGTGAGGTAAAATTACAATGCCTTTTAGCTGGAAGTATATATGTAAATGTCTCCAATTCAGTTTTGAAATTGGGTAAGCAAAATCCAAAGCCAATGGCTTGAAAACGAAAGTGATTTCGTCCGTGGATATAGGATCTGGTTATATGCCAAAGGTCTACAGGTAACTGTCGACCGTTTGAGTACATAAACATACCGAGACGTTATGCTGGGACCATATATCCGGTTATTGCTCGTCGAGTTAATCTCTCGTTTAATCTCTCGCGCAAAGCGGCCGTTCGATTAGACGCAACGAAGCGATTTATCCGGATGGAGAACACAATTTTTTTTTCCTTCGTAGACAGAATAAGACTCAAATATATACGTGATCTGGACTTGTTTGCGGTACGTACACATAACACACACATTTACGAAGGAAGCGGGAGGGTACACCTTGGAAGTTCCTCGATAAAGCGTTCTTCGCCGTGAAAACGGCGAATAAGGCCTTTCTGGTGTACCGTTCTGCTTCTTTTCTTACACGATGTTTATCATATAATAGAAGTTCCCAGCTAACTCATTGCATCGGCAATGACCTGGGACTCCCGGAGTGATCCGTGTTTTCGTCTTCGCAGATGAGGTTCATAGCTCGCTTCCGTCCATTGGCATTCCATAGCACGTAGGAACGTTTAGTGCCAGACACTCTACGAGCTTGGCTGAAAACCACCAGTAATCGCATTGTGAGAGATCCAAAATTAATTACTACACATGCGAGATGTATATGGGATTATATATACTTGGAAGTTGTCGTTCGATAACATTATTTTAACATTAAACTTCTAATAGTAATCAATTCTTAAATGAAAATTCTGCGACGTTTACTAGAAATTAAGTAAGATTAAAAGAATTGTTGCAAGAAACCATTTCTAAACGATTATAATTCAATAACTTTTAACAATTTTGACAATTCAGCAAATTATCAATTTTAAATAACGACGAAAAAGGTGAACTGACAAAAGTGAGTTAAGCTGATAAAGCAAAAGCATAAGGGAAAGTAAATCTGAATTAAATATTTGAAACTGGATTAGTTAATGTACACCTACGTTTGAAACCAGTCGTAGTTTGTGGTGTATGTCTCGTCACAGCAGAACATTTCAAACAAATCTATTACAGGATAGTTGACAAAAGAGGACTCTCTTTTAGACGGATCGTCCGCCAGGGATCTTATCCAATTGTTGAAGGAAAGCAGGGCCATGGTTTGTTTCTTATAAGCGTACATGCTGAGATTGGCCAAAGGTGGAAGTGTACAGATAGTGATGGCCGTGTTTGAGAGATGAAATTTAGACCGGAGGACTTCCAAGAGTTCCGTCATATCGTCTATCATCTCGTCGCAAGTGGCGTTCTGAAAAGAACCGAATATATAGTGAAAGTTCGATTACTTTTACAAGTACAAATAAATAACCAACTGAAGTTTATTCAAAGGTATTCTGTAAACTGTAATTTCTGTTCGAGATTTGAGATTCGAGAAGTGAGAGGTATATCAATATTTTATTTTATTTACTTCTTGATACGTTCAGTTGTGCGCGACCTGTACGTGCCGAGGATAGGACAAGGTCAAATCAACTTACGTTATAAACGTCAACCGAGCCAAGCAGAATTACAACACGATTGGAGATGGCACTAACATTCCTCAAAATCTGAGTACAGTCGCTAATAGTCTGTCCGGAAATACATAATCCACAGTGCAAAGCTAAGCTATCTGCAAGGTAATAATGAAAAAGAAATATACAGTTTTCACTTGGACGTAAAATATTAATTTTCTATCTTGAAAGTTATCATATTTTAGCTTTTCTATCAACTAGTTCGATCAGGTAATAATAATTTTCGTGAAATAAGAAACGGGGTCCTTTTTCCCGAAAGGCAAAGGAATTGCAAGAAAAACGTCGTGTGTACGGATTTCAATATAAACTCGCTGGAAGCTTCGTCGTACCCTTGAATCTCCAAATAGGGAGATGAAGATTCCGTATTGCTAGCTGCAGGAAGAAATCGTCGCCAAGCAATTGTTGGCCGTTTGCGACAGGTTCATATATGTGGTCCTGTTACAAATAATGTTAACGTAGAGTATTAAATAATACTTTTCAGAAAGTTTTACTTGGTGCACGACGAATTGAAATTTTACTATTCACTCACATATTTTTTCATTTCATTTGTTTCTATCACTATCGGATGATGATTTTCTGCTTCTTCATGTAAGAAGTAATTGTTACAAACGCCATCTAAAGTATATAAATTTATTTAAAAAAAAAATCTTCTTTACAAAACACGATCGTTGATATTATTCCAAATTGCGTAACAACTGAATTAAAATTGTTACTTGTGACATATCGAGTTGAACAGAGAAATAAGAATAAAAAATATTAAAATTGCCATAAATAAGAGAAACCGACAATAAATCGGATAAAATCTCGAAACAGTGTAATATAGGAATGTTTCTAAGAGCACGAGCGAAAGCTAAATTAAATAAAACTTGGTGAAACGTAAAAATACTGTTATCTCTCTTTACAGATTTATAAAATAGATTGTGAATGTCTTACTGGTCCCAAGTAAATTTGGATTGCGACGCCAAGCGAAGTTTTCGTTTCGTCTATTGGCGCGATTAGCATTAAAATATAATCTGTTCTTTTCTCTACGCTCGTCGTTATTGTATCTAAGATTGCCATCATTTCGCATAAATTGTTTATAGTATTTGTTCTGAAATAAAGCGTTATTACTTTCTCGATTTATATAATTATAGTGTGGACTTAATTCGTAAAATATAAATTGCGATCAATGTACTCTTGTCTTGGAATAATCCACTTTTTGCCTTTGTATAAGTTTGTCGATATGAGATATCTTAGAATCATTGATCTTTAGCATCTCGGTGCCGAAAGCATCCCGAATTGTTTCCAAACCGTCTATAATTCGCAAAAATGAACGTATACTCGAAAATCCCAATCTACGATACGGAATGGATTCTCCGACGAGAGTTTGAAACTCATCTGCAAAAGCAACACCCTTTTATTTTTAAACGTGTATTTCTACAGTATTAAGTTCTCTGAATGATATTTCATCGAAAAATTTGAATAACGAAAGCGCTTTCTCATTGTAGTAATTTTACAATATTTTAATATAATTTTTAATTCGATGACTCTTACGTCAAATTAATTTCAGGGAAGCAAGCTTGTAAGATGATTTAATTGCGAGTAATTCAGAAGTTTTATTTAGACAAATACAAGTAATTTACGATTGTGTTAGCCCGAGGCATTTGTTCGTGAGTTTAAGAATTTTAAAGCTGTAGAAACTGAGTTAGTAATATCTAAAAAAAAATTAATGAAATATATCTAATAGATTTTATTCAATGTACTAACATCTCTTAAGAACGAACATTCTCTTCTTTATATCATTTATAAATAGAGATATTCATTAAATACAAAGAACGATAATACTCACCGTCTAAGTCTTCAACTGATACGCCGCCTTTCTTTGAAATTACGCACGACTTGATCAGTGCCACTGTTTCTTCCATTTTTATCCCTGATTACTAATTTTCATGTCTGATTATTAAAAGGATAATTTTTAAATTTAAATCTTCGTCCCCGAGAAACTTGTAAATTTTACACAAGTGAGTACGTTCAAGCACTAATTTCCACTTGTATGTCTTATTGGAAAAATTTAATTGTAAAAGTTCTGCAGTCTTGCTGCTGTGAGTGTAAGATCAGACATGATAACGACGTCCTCACTCGCGAACGGTACACCGAAGAATGAGTGTCGATTCATCACACGACGATATAACTTACCCCCATTCGTATGGTCTGACAATGTTCTCGAGCATTCCGCCGATTCGTAAGCTTGCTTTGTCGCGCGGTATGATGTAGAAAAAGTAATATAAGAAAAGTGTATACACAACATTTGAAACAATGTAACGTCAAATCTTCCACGTACGAACTGTTCGCTATGATGTCGATTGTAACGGTGTCTGAAGAATTTCGAAGATAATTTGCAAGAAATTTTAGGCTCTTTCAATAATAGCTACAAGATAGCAGATCATTTTATTTTCTACATTAAAATATTAATTTATAAATTTTATTGGAAGCAAATCTTTAATTCGCAGGAAACTTTAGGCTCTTTTAATAATAATTTAATAATATAGCTATAAGATAACTTAGACAATTTTATTTTCTATATTAAAATATTAATTTATAAACTTTATTGTAAACAAATCCTTAATTGAGCATTGATTTTGTATTTGCAGTCCAGCACATTTTCCAAATGCAAGGAATATTTTAGTAATCTATATATGTAATTATAAAATAAATATATATCTGTTGTAATTTTTGCGAGTTTGTATCCTGCATTGCTATCTGGGTACATGTATATGATTATTAATATTCTGCAATAATTGTTCTGTACGTTATTCTTTATTCACAAGTTTTAAATGTGTTTTATAAGAATACCTTGCTTTGCTGCCAAAACGCGTGCGTATACATATATGAACATATACAGGGTAGGCCATTTTAATGTATCCACTGAAATATCTCGAAATCTATAAGTTTAAGGCAAAAATGTTTCAGTTATCTAAGTAAATGTCTAAGTTATCTTATAGCTATTATTAAATTATTATTAAAAGAGCCTGAAGTTTCCTGCGAATTAAAGATTTGCTTCCAATAAAATTTATAAATTAATATTTTAATGTAGAAAATAAAATGATCTGCTATCTTGTAGCTATTATTGAAAGAGCCTAAAATTTCCTGCAAATTAATATCTTCGAAATTCTTCAGACACCGTTACAATCGACATCACAGCGGACAGTTCGTACGTGGAAGATTTGACGTTACATTAATTCAAACGTTGTGTATACACTCTTCTTGTATTATAAAATTATTTCACGTTAATTAGTAGAATAGGGCAGTATAACAAACAATAGGGAGTTCCATTTACAAAATTGAACGTGATCTTCACGTGACCTTCGAGCAACTATTCAAAGTTAAATTAATGACACCATCTTACGTCCCCCTCGAAACCAAACAACTTTTCTCTGAAACATTTTTGTCTCAAACTTATAGATTTTGAGATATTTCAGTGGATACATTAAAATGGCCTACTCTGTATAATAAAAGTATTTCGTGCATAATAAATGTAATGAAAAAGAGCAATATAATCTTTCATGCGAAAATAATCATTCAAAAAGGATAAGGACAAATAAGGAAACAGGTTGTGCATTATCGAATCAAGGAATATATTAAGAGATGTTGAAATAACGTATATGTTATGTAAAGTAAGAGCCGGAGAGTCTCGGGAGATTGCGCGAGATACCGATACTTACAAGGCCTCGGCCTCTCGACGAAGTTCTGGAGAATTTTGACGGGTCAGTAACTCCGAAAATATTTATGTCGTCCCAAACTATTCTTACACTCGCGACATGGATATTTTTGGCTAATGTTGGGTAACTCCCGTATACGTTTTGTTGCTTTCTCCCTAATTACAGCTATTCGCTAGGATCTAAAAATATCATCTTGTAAATCGCATAAACATTTATATTTGATTCATTTGGACGTCCCGAAGCTTACACAACCGCGTTACGCAACCCACAAAATATAGCATATGCTTTCACATATTTTATATTTATCTTCTCTCTTGATTAAATGCTAAAGAAGGCTACGCGAAATACCTTCTTTTCCAAAATTATTGACTACCGCGAATTATTTACTTCTCTTGGACATTTTGTTATTGACACGCTTATATCCGAGAAGCCTTAGCATCTACATTATTAATTCCTGTAAATTATAAGTAAGAATCTTTAGGAAAGAAGGAAGAACAAAGAAAGAAGTTTTGAAACCTTCTTAAGGTAACCTATGTAGTTTTTATAAAGCTAGTTCAGTGAAAAATATGTGTATTTCGTCAAATTCGGAAAAGTCGTTTGTCACGTCATTTGTAAATGAAACAGCATTTTTAGAAACTTTAAGTTATTTCCATCTTGTACACGGACAAAGATGATGCACCAACAAGATCAGGGTGATTGAAATAAAATCGTTGAAACATCAGAGAAATCGACATCGACACTGTGAAATTCGACGTCGATGCGACATCGTTTCGGTCAACCGACTTGTTATTGACACGCTTATATCCGAGAAGCCTTAGCGTCTACATTATTAATTCCTGTAAATAAGTAAGAATCTTTAGGAAAGAAGGAAGAACAAAGAAAGAAGTTTTGAAACCTTCTTAAGGTAACCTATGTAGTTTTTACAAAGCTAGTTCAGTGAAAAATATGTGTATTTCGTCAAATTCGGAAAAGTCGTTTGTCACGTCATTTGTAAATGAAACAGCATTTTTAGAAACTTTAAGTTATTTCCATCTTGTACACGGACAAAGATGATGCATCAACAAGATCAGTGTGATTGAAATAAAATCGTTGAAACCATATCAGTATTAATGAATATAAACATCAGAGAAATCGACATCGACACTGTGAAATTCGACGTCGATGCGGCATCGTTTCGGTCAACCGACTTGTTATTGACACGCTTATATCCGAGAAGCCTTAGCATCTATATTATTAATTCCTGTAAATAAGTAAGAATCTTTAGGAAAGAAGGAAGAACAAAGAAAGAAGTTTTGAAACCTTCTTAAGGTAACCTATGTAGTTTTTACAAAGCTAGTTCAGTAAAAAATATGTGTATTTCGTCAAATTCGGAAAAGTCGTTTGTCACGTCATTTGTAAATGAAACAGCATTTTTAGAAACTTTAAGTTATTTCCATCTTGTACACGGACAAAGATGATGCATCAACAAGATCAGGGTGATTGAAATAAAATCGTTGAAACCACATCAGTATTAATGAATATAAACATCAGAGAAATCGACATCGACACTGTGAAAGTCGACGTCGATGCGGCATCGTTTCGGTCAACCGACGAGTCATTTCTCGCTGGGTTGTCTTAATAATATTTGGATATTTAGTTCAATACTCAAAATTACAATTCACAGCGACCGGAATTGAGTGAATTATTTGTGTTCGTGGCAGCCCGTGGCGTTAACGTTTAATTCAAGCAACTTCATTATTTTTTAATTCAACAGCATTTTGTCCCGAGTATCTTTCTTTCTAAAGATCTTATATACTTATATACTTAAGATTTACGTGAAGAGTGTATGAATTTACGAACTTGTGCGCGCTAAGACCAGTAAAGAAGTTAAGAAAATATTTATGTCCCTTATTTTTACTATGTGAGGAAAACTTGAAAGGCCTATTATGTAAGCGTTTACATATTGCACGGCAATCTTCCATAAACTGACGTCCCTCTATTCTTCTTGCGCCAAGGCTTCCGATACATCGGTTCATCTTCACGTGGGTGGTGGTGGAGTGTGCACTTGTTACGAAGGGACCCTCGAGATATCGAAGTTCTCGAGGAGTCTAAAGGGTCGCGCGCTGCAGGGGGTCAACAGATGTTGAGCCGCAGTTGAGAGCTTCACGTGTCATTGTGTTGCAATATATCTACGTTAGCTCAACTATCTGCATGTTTCGTATAGTATTAGAACGCTGCAGGCGCTGTCGTGGTATCGTGGAACTTCAGTAAGTTAAATTATACCATGAAAACAATGCTAGAATGATATTTACGATTTGGAGCTGTGGATCGCAAATTCTTAATTTGCTGCTTACTGTCTGATTTAACAAATTGCTAAATACCTGTATAAATGGTGCCAACAGCCGCGTCCGATTACCAGAAAGAAGGCACACTGAGAAAAATATCTTGGCTTAATCGGATAATTCAATTACGTATTAACTAACGGATATATTCGATTAAATTGTATGTCCGATGAAAAATATAGTCGGTTTTTCGGTAAAATTTCGTCGGCAACTGGCAATTTCACTGGATAAATCTCATCGAATAAATCGATAATTTGATCGGAAATCAGAAAAATCGATGGTTAATTTTTCGTCGGAAACACCACTTAATCGGTTTATCCAATGGAAATTCTTCTCGATGCAAGAATTAATTTTTAAAACTCCCAGGACAGTACCAATTGGCAATGTGGGTAATTAAATGCACAATACACTTTTATTTCAATTGCAAAATTGCTAGGTTTTCAAGATCGGATTGGAAGGAATGTTTCAATTCATCGTCAGTTTCCGTATAATTGCTCCAGGAGATTCATGTCTACCCGGTAGAGATGCAACAGATATAAATTCCCCGGGGAAGAACCGAAATTGTAAATGCACGGCGGAATTCCCTTAAGCCAGATTTCCCGTCGGCAGCGGGTCCCATTCAATGGATTAAATAAGTAATTACAACGTTCGCTATCGTACATTACGGAAACCGGGCATACATCGCGGGCGGGAGACACGTTACTCGAGACAAACTCTGTCTCGATGCTTTACGAGGGTGAGCATCTGGAAAACGCTTTCCGGCGTATTAAACGCACGGTGAAAGCTTCCGCGCGTGATTACTTGGCCAGAGGGAAGACTGGGGACGTGCGCTTTGAAATTCGACGCGGATCTGCACCGGAAAGTGTATGCGTGTTAAAGAACAGCCGTGCGAACAAACAGTCCACGGGACAACCGGCCGAGCCTGGCGATGTCCGCTGCGTGACAAATGACCGATCTGAACGAAGATAATTTCGAATCTGCTCAACACTTTTTCATTTACGCGAATGACCAATGCGCCGCACCTTCTGTTAACCCATTTCAGCGACGAGCTGCTCATCCCTGTACCTGTACCTGCACTTGCAGAGAATTAATACACTCTTTAAAAGTCAATCAGTGGATTATCACTGAAAACAGTGAATAGCCATTGATTTGTAGTTATAAGTGCACCAATGAAAGTCGCCGTAGTATACTTGTAACTGTAAATCAGCGACTATTCACTGATTGACTTTCAGGGAGTAGGTGAACCTGTGAAACTCATGTAGTAATATATTTTTCGAAAACTTTGGTCATTGGACTTGGTAATAATAGCGAAACGTTTGGTAAGAATTACAAACATTTTGAAAGAGTAAATTTTACATTTAGTTCAACCAAATCCCGCGAATGTTTAAACTTTAACCAATTTATGACTGGAGGAAATTTATACTTCCGAGTATGACTTATGTAACTTATTTATTTTGTAACTCACTTATGTAGCAACTTTTTAACAAACTGCTTGCAATTTCTTTGTTAGATCACTTGAGAAGGATCACAAACCATGGTCGAAACGTTACGAGTTTAAGCATAAAAATGTGCCAGACATGGTCAAGCAATCTTCTGAAATTTTAATCAATTAATATCGTCATAATAACCTATGCGTGTAGTTGAAACGACGTCACCATAGATCCAGGTAACATTAACCAAGCTTGGATTATTATAACCATGCGCTTTCTTCAGTGGTCTCCGTTTCTTAAACAGCGAAAGAACGTAGAGTTACAGCTGTATCTTCGATACATCGATCACAGCTGTCGAGGCAACGTAATCTCTGCCGAGAAGTCTGATATTGATATGTGCCTCGGTTAATTGAAAAGCCGCCAGTCTCAGCGAGAGAGGAAGGTAGGTACAGAAGTTACAGCGTTAAAAACACCCTTTCATTTGCATTGTAATTATCCCTGCGCTTCTTTTGTGCGCGTCTCCTGGCGCGGCTGCGAAAGCCCGGAATAATGAAGCGCGCGCGGCTTCGTGTGAACTGCTGGGGCGCCCTTTCAAGGGACACGCAGCGTTGTAGGATCCTTGAGAAGCGCCGAGCGACCTCGGCATCGGCCGGCGATCCGTCGCGGCAATACGTCGGCGAGATACGAGGGTGCTTTACGGAATATGGTAGAAGCGGGGAAAGAACGAAGAGGAGAGCGAGGAATCCCCGTAAGAATCTCCAATTCTAAATTTGCCGTTAATAGCGGCGGCGTGACGAATGGGCGCAGATGCATTCGACGTGCCTCGTGGGACGTGCCCTGTTTTGAAAACGTGCCGATATTCCGGCGGAGCCACTGCGACGGCACTGACGAGCTTTTGGATTTACTATTAGCCCTGGCGGTCGTGGAGTATGTCCCGGTCCCTCTCACCGGATCCCTCCGCTCCGATTTCCCGTGTCACGGCTTTCACGGCGAGCGGGCGCCTCTCTCCGCGCTCTATCTCATAAATCGCCGGCAATTTCAGCTGTCCTCGGTGACACGACATTCCTCGGTGACCCGGTCAAAGGACTCGTCGTGCTCGAGGATCGCACGAACGAAAGTAACGCGAATGCTTGTAGCGTGAGACGGAGGCAGAGGCATTCCCTTTTTGACGCGACGTAAGATTACCCTAGCAGCACAGTGCCATTGGCTAAGCATTGGTTCAATGTTGGTTATACTAGAATCGCATTGGTCAACATTGTCTAACGTAAATATTGCCCGATAATAATTATATAATATTAGATTTATATTGAAAGTATATTGGTCAATACTGAACATTGTAATGAGAATATTGGTCTAATATTCATACAATATTAAACCAATATTGGCTAAATAGGAGAAGGCGTCCATCTTACAATATTGGAGCAATATTGAATACTATAGATTTACATTATCTCCCAATATTGAGCCAATATATTGTGCTATACTAGGGTAACTTCAATACAATTGTTGTCCCGTACCTAAGATAGGAGAGACTTTGCCAGATTAATTAAACGAGTAATCGGTCACTTTTGTCATCGAAGACGATGCAGCGAGGTACAACGATTGTCGTGAAAAGTTTCTTTCTTAAATGTTATAATGTCACGTTCGATGTCTACAACATCAGAAGCGTCGAATAACCATGGCAATTTATCGTGATTTACAGAGGATTGGAGATCTATTTATGTCGACTGAAAATTTATGCATATACCGATGGTTCACGGTGCTCAATGTAAATATCAAGCGACGCAGCTTTTCGCGGTGCGCTAGAAAGAGAGTTTTTACGACACCCGAGGCACTCGAGATTTCCGTTTAGGTAAGAATGCGGAGGAAGTGACACTTGGAGTGGAAGCGATGGCACGACAGCTGACATTTTATTTCGTTTTCCTCGGATGGCGGAGTCCAAAGTGGCGTCCGTATCGTGAAAATGTAGGCGTAGTCGTTCCAACAAGCTGCTTGGCGCCTTTCCGACACATTTTAGACGATTTCGACGATATATTCGCCCGTGCATTCAAGTGGGACGTTCGTTTTCCTCCTCTCGACAATATCTTTTTAAAATGATCCGCGCAAGATCGTGGCTCTGATGTCTTCGAAAAACACGTGTTAAACGTTCGCAAACGCCGATACGTCATTAATCACATATGACGGTCACGTAACGACTAAGGCGTAGCGTTAAAATATGTCGGCCCTTAATAGCGCGGTGATGGTTAGCCGGCTGATTAATTATCCGCTGTCTGATAAATGGCCGCTATCTGACGAAAGCTCGTTAAAGAGAATACGAAGGGGCGCACCGAAAATCTGGTGCTAGCGTGAAAATGAACAGGAGGGAAGTCACGCTTTTCTATCGTTTCTCTTTATTGCCTCGTAATTTCACATATTTACACCGTCGCGGTATCGACGAAGCTTTCTTACGTGCTACGTGATCGATACGCTCGCTTGCAGGCACATGAAAAATTCGGCGATTCCCGAGGAAATTGTTTGAGCATATCGTGAGACAAAACGTCTCTCGCGTAAAACTTTCATAAGGCAGAAAGGCTCTTCGTCACATCAGGAACTAGACTCATAATTTTAGACCTGAAATGCAAAACGATGCGAGTGCGGAAAAATAATCCCGCGCGGAGAGAATTGTCTCTTGGAATTTACCCTGAAAAAGAAATCATGCAATCGTGGGACAACGTGGCGAAGAACTTTGTGAGAGTTTCTCGAAATACTTCAAATGTTACCATACATTTTACTAGTAATGAAAATTTCGCAAAACTTTCATAAAATTCTTCGAAACGCCGCGTTGTCCCGCGATTACATGACTTTCGGGACTAAATTTTAACAGAAAATTCTCTCCGTGCGTGATTACGTACAAGCTTTCTGTTAGCGATGTGACTGTTGCTGCTATTTTCGGCAAAAGATACCTACAGAAACTTTCATTTGCTTGCCGCGGAAGAAGCAAAGGGACAAGTGAAGGAAAGTGAAAGAAATGTGAAAGAATATTTCTGGCACTCCCGTCGTTTTGCACTTTACGCATACGTTATAATATCGCTGAATGGGCGTTAATAGGATCGTTCGCTTCATAAACATGTAAAATTAAAATAATCGTAAAAAAGTTGCAACGAATAATTGGCTCGTAATAAATTTTTACACTCTGCTATAAATTTTCGTCTCTGCCACGTACACTTCGCGTACCAGCTACAATGTCTCGAGTTACGCTCGCGCGGGGAGGCTAAGATTATCCTTCAAGGTATTTTCCTCTAGTATAGATGAGATATTTTACTATTCCACAGCGCTTTCGATATCTCGCATAGATGTGCCGGTAGCAATTGGAAATCTATACCATGCTTGTGCGTGCTTTTATCGAGCCTCCTGAAGTTATTAATCGCTCGCAGTGCCCGTAATTCTCGTTTCGATAAAAATCGAATGTCCGTTCGGCATGAAAATTTATACAGTGTTTCAGAAATCACATACTTCTTCCCCGGAGTTTCCCCAAGCTTAAAAACGCACACACACACGCGCGCGCGCGGCTTTTCTTATTCTTTTTTAATTGTACGATTAGCTATTACTATTGACGAGCCAATATACAGAACAGGTATCATTCATCTTCGCTCGCTCATCCGCGAATCGTTGACGACCTTTGGAACACCCTGCGTAATATGATATGATAATTCTGAGAAGAGACAGTCAGGTCTACGGCCGTGTACGCGCATTGAAGTATCGAATGTCACATCGTCGCCGGGAGAGCCAAGGAAAGAGACCGATCCGAAAGGATCAAGAGCCTCGGTACCGTACAACTTTAGTGGTGAGACGAATAATGGCTTTCAGACGACGGCTGCAACGGCCCATTGATGCTTTGCACGATCATACTGAGACAGTCCAGGCTGCTCCCGTTATTTTGCGAGGACAACACCTCGGCTTGCTCGAAACCTGAAACACAAGAATGCGAGCGATATCAGAGCAAGGCCTCTCCCCGAAAAACCACTCGTGTAGTACTTTGAGTCTGTCATTTTGCGCAACGTCGCCGGCACTTTAATCCCATTTTGCTACATGCAGAATGTTAGAACATTCCTTTTCTAACGAGTCGAAATTCTCGGTGCAAGGCGCAGACTTCATTTTCACGCCGCGTTTAGCGCAAAAAGATCAGCGCAATTCCGAGGCAATGAGCGGAGTCTTGCAAACATCACGAGAGCAACGTGCACACTGTGCGCAAAGTACAAACTACGTCTAAGCGAACTTTAGGTGCTCTTTGACCGTCCTCCGTCTCCGTCGTAGTGTATATCTAGATACGGATGAATTGTGAGCGCTTCCCGAACGGCAGCCGGGGTCGGCTTCTTCTTTCCACTTTTCGTTGTCCTTCGCCGCGGAGAAAGCATTTGCATAAGTTATATACTGCGACGTTAAGGGCTTTGAGGTCGTTATTCTTGGCGCCGGTGCGCACTTCCGTCTTTCTGTCTTAAATTCGACTCGTATATTTTTCCACCGCCGCGAAAAGTACACGTATCCACGCAAATGGTTACTAATGGTTACAATTGGTGTAATTACTTGTTGCGCAATATACAGTAACAATAACACAGGCCGACAAAATTTTACGAAACTCCAGACCCTGAGACCAGACTATACTTTCCCAAAGGTTTTCGGTCCGCTGAATCCGAATCCGACATCGGAATTGCTCCATCACATCAGGTTTTCGAGATATCCTGACCTTAAAGTGCAAAAAACACAGTTTTTCGCTATATTTGGGGTTATATTAGACCGGGAATTAATTTTTCTCCACAAAACTCGTTACGGCATCTGAAAGTACTACTCTTCGCCTTCAAAATTCATTTTGAATTTTTCAGATATCTTATTTCTTCTCGGAGATATCGTCCGTTGAAATTTTTTAGTTTAGCGTCTCCGTTACAACCTTACCAAAAAAGGACGCTGAATCCAAA
>NW_011967058.1:128563-132035 GCF_000949405.1 Vollenhovia emeryi | reverse complement strand
ATATACATTTTTTTTTGGTCATAATATTTTCTGCTTTGACGTCCAAAGCGAATTCCTGTATTTTACCGCCATTACGTATACATACATATTGTTCCTCGGAGACAAGAGGCTTTCCGAAAATTAGCGCAGGAATATCCCGCGACAGACGTTAATCACGATTGAAACGATTGTCTGGCAAGGCACGAACGTTGGAGTGCGCCGAATATTTATTTATAAATCAGGGTATGATACCCGCTGTCATACTTCTGCGGATGATATATCGTTTAGATTGCTTGCCAGATTCGTTTGGTACACCGCGCAATCACGACACCGAATAGATCTCGATGGTGGCGTAAATTATTTACAGGACTGACAACTCTGTCAACCGCGATGTAATTCTCGACGCGTACGCGGACAGACAGATATTTTCCTTCTGACATGCGATTTTTTCATCTCTGCCTCTCCGGAGTAATGAAGACCAAAATGTGCCGCAACTAATCAAACCCAACATGAATATACATGTACATTCGAAAAAATCTAAGCTTCCCGTGTATTCTAACGTTTCTCCATATTTTTCCATATTTCTCCATCATAATGTGGTGTTAACAGCATTTTGCAAGAACTGAAATGTTTATAGCTTTTTACAGAAATAGCGGGATCAAACGCAAATGTATACATTCCTGCGAATCGTTGCGAGAGATTTAAATGAGATACGCATCAATCGGAGTCACGTCGAATTAATCTTCTGTGATATTAATGAATAAGAGAGATTGGATCGAGAAACAGCGGGGCGCTCCATATTTCTCAATTATTTCTTGCGACGAATCCGGCGCCCGTTCTATATCGTGCCGGGGCGCTCTAATCTACTCGGCAAATCGGTAGATTAAATCGTAATGCCCTGTACAGCATTCGGTAAGGACGACAGAAATAACTGGTCAACGAAGAAACGTGCGCGAGATGGATATGAGAACGGAAGCGCATCTATAAATATATATAGATGGACATAGAAAACGATGTATCTACACGGAGGGAATGTTCTCTTAAAGTTTATCCTGAATATCACGTAATCGTGGGGCAACTGTGCGTTTCCAAGAATTTGATGAGAGTTTTTGGAAATTTTGAGAGAAAATTCTGCCAGTGTACGTTTGAAATCGGAAAAACTCGTTGAAATCACACTCGGCGCCATGTACACGCGGTACATAAATAACTTGAGCATTTCATAGCATGCCACCTTGCTATCTGTATGACAATATTAGAAGGGGTGTGGCAATTGTGTTAAGCGCTTCAGAAATAAAAAGGGGCTCTTCATCAGAGCTCAGGAAAGAAACATGAAATTTGCTATTAATATTCACACAAGGTTTAAACGTTTCATGGAGGATTACGCAGGTTTGTTCTCAATAAGCGGTCTCTTCCTTGAAACCGAGCACGAAGCTACGAGGCATCCTACTAATTGGTTCGCCAGTTCGACCGACTCGTCTCCGCGTGTATGTACGTCATTAAAATAAGTTGCACTTCGCCCACATGGAATAATTTCGGGTGCGAAGGCTTAATGTTCCCGGCGGACTTTCTTTTGGTAGAAAAACAAAGAGAGAAGAAAATCCCGGCAGGGCAACGCTGCGTCGGGCGCACTTAGAGCCCCCTTGTCCCCGGGAAGTTCGGAGTCACCGATGCGTTTCCTGCTAATGAGGAGGAATCAAAGGTACGTTGTGCCGTTGGAGGAGGTCCGCGCGCATTCAGCAAATCTTCTAGGACACGTCTTTGAAGACGGAAATGCAATTAAATCGTCTCAATTTACTCGCTGTCCTAAGCATCCGGTGTCCTAAATGGATCGCGACTTCTTCGGTAACACTTTCTTCGGGATCGGCTCGCTCGTCGATGACGCGATTGTCGAGGGCATTCAGGGTTCTTGCGAAAAGATTTCTACAGTCGCGTCGGGGGGGGGGGGGGAGTTCGCGCTTATTTTTAAAAATCACTGCGACTTATTTAACGGTTGTTCAATTGGTGCTTTTGACATTGGAGAATACTAGTCCTACGCGGAAAGAACGTTCTCTTCAAATACGTGGAACGATACGGCATTTCGAAGAATCTCACTAGTAAAATGTGTGGGGAAAATTTAAAAAAACTCATAAAGTTCTTCCAAACGCCATGTTGTTCCACGATCGTGCGATTTTCACAGGATAAATTTTAAGAGAAAATTCTCCCCGCGTAGATACGTGACAGATTTGTCTTTTTGCATTAAATCGACAGTATTGTACGTGATGTAACCATCCTAATTTATTTACGCAAATAGTAGAGCTCCGTTGCAGCCGTGATTTTCTTATATAAACTAATCGGAATTGTGTTTACAAAATTATACGCGTATTGCGAAGCCACGTTCACCTCACTTATTCATGAGCCAAAATAGAGGCGATAACAAGTTCTTGTCGTGCGAAATTGAATTTAATATTAAACATCATGTATAACTTAGAAGCCGAATTATTCGTATCACGAAATTCGCTCGTAGCAAATAAATCAATGATTGTGTAAATAGTCCAGTAATTAACATTTCAAAACCAACAGTCTGTAACAACGAAATCGCCGAGTTAAATGCGCAGATTGGCGAGATTTACTCGATTTCCGGCAATCCTTTACACCCATCGAGTCCCACTTCGCGTTGGTTAATCAACCAAAAGTATTACACAACATTCCGATTTTAAAAAGAGGATCATTTTTAAACGACGCCGTAAAAAGTTTTAAACGGATTAGCTGGAAATTTTAACGAGCATAACATGCGTGAGAGGCGCGCATTAAAAGCCCAGGGATTCGCGGGTGCATGAGCGTACGTTCGATTCCATCTATCGAGTAGGAAAATTAACGGGGTTTCCGGATACATTAGCGGATTCTTGGTGCAGCGGAGTATGTACCTTGGCTGCAGCTTCGTCCGCGCTTAAATTCGCGTTCCGCCGGGCCGAGGACTCCGGCGACGATGCGTCATACTAATGTACCGTGGCAATATATGGCACTCCGGTGCCGGTGACTTGAGTTTTCTTATCCTCCCGACGAAGGTCCGGATATTTTTCGAGATAACTTCTCGCACGTGCACTGATGACGATGTCGCGCCGAGCCTCGGCAAGGAGAACGTTAGGTAAGACGAATGTATTATTAACTGTGACATAAATGTTACTTTTACGACGTTTTATTCAATGGACAGAAAAGATACGGATCGTACGGCGTTTTGCAGAAAGAGAAGAGACTACCAGCGAATCTGAATAGGATTAAAGTCGATAGGTATATCCATCTTCTGTAATCATTATTAAAAATTCCGATAATCGGATTTCTCGTCCGCTAAAAGCTGCCCGGGACGAAAAAAGGGGAAATTCGAGAGATTTTAATAAATCATGACAATGTGTTTCCGCTATTGATTAATAAAGTAGACGTTAACACATATTCGTGACGTATCAGTACCGTATCAGTGACGTGTCAGTGATGTTCGTGATGTATCAGTGACGGTTAA
>NW_011967058.1:119823-127780 GCF_000949405.1 Vollenhovia emeryi | reverse complement strand
ATCATCCATCCAGTTTGGATTCAGTGATTTTCACGATGGCTCAAGTTTATGGATGACTAATTGGGAATAATTGTTACAACTTCAGATGAAGTGGAAGCAAAGAAGATTGAACACGTCCATTGAAAAACATGAGACCAATATATTTATTATCATTGATATCTTAAACTCACTAACAACTAAACGTCACGGATACGTGTAAGTGAACCTTGTACGGGCAAACCGCGTAAAAATAGCGAAATTATTATATCTTTAAAGCTTCTCCGCAACATTTTCAGTATAAATTAGAGCGGAAGTAAAAGGCTGCGCTATCGTTTGCATGCCCTTGGAAAACTTGACATGGAATTACAGCTTTTAAAAGTATTCTCTCAAATCTAAGAGTTTATTTAAACAAGCTAAAAGTTTACTTAAGAAACTTTCGAGTAATTTTGGACACTTAAAGTAACTTTTAGACAGCCAAGCCCGTCGAAGCTCCCGCTAGAGGGCAGCGAGGCACAGCACTTTTCTCGTAAGAAGAAAACCGCACGCGGTATTATATCGCATACCCCTTTCACAATTTTCAAAGTTTTCTTGTAAATTCTTAAGATAAGTTTTAAGTTTATCTTAAACAAGGGTTTCTTGCTTTTCTAAAGTAAACTTTCGAGGTTTCCCAAGGTATATTTTCCCAAGGGGATGCGGTATGTGCGTACCAGGGGCGGTTGCACGAGCCTGAGAGTTCCGACGCTGCATTACATTAGTTTGCTTATCGATAAACAACAATTACTAATTACCCTCGAAACGACGTGACTTATGAGGACCCGCGCACGACATGCGCGTGCCTTTGAGCGCCGCGACGAGTCGTTTGATCATTAAGCGCAGAGTAAACTTCTGCCCTACATCTCATACGGTGCGTCCAAATCAAACGACACGTACGCAAGGGAAAACACATTAGAGACGCCGCCGTCTCCTCCCTTTGCGGTGCGTATTGCAGCTTTACGAGCGCACTCGTGCGCCCGTACGAGCCCGCCGTAATCGTCGACGATCAAAAGAGCAATGATTCGCGGAGGAATAAACAACCTGTACATTGTGCGTACGTTGAGAGCTACGAGCATTAGCCCAGACGGCGGACGCTACGTGATGCTGCGCCGTGCAGTTACATGTCGAATGTAAGATGAGATTCGTATGTTAATGCGCTTTACACTTTAACGTTCGTACTTTTTTTTACACGCGAATACCGAATAGAGACACGTGTGTTTAAAACGGCACTCTTGCCTAGTACCTGCGTCACTCGGCATCGAGGCGTAGGGTAAAGGCACCTAATATCGCCTACCAAAATTCAAGTCGTTCTCAATTCCCTGCCGGGAATAATTCTACAAAATTCTACAAAAAAAAAATTAAATATGACTGCCAGAATCTAAGAAATTCTACGTAAATTCAAAAAGTGTTATAAAAATCAACATGAAACTGCTAGAATTTGAACACTTTCGTTAATTCTTGTAATATTCTACAAGTAAGCGGACGCTTTAATTCTTTAAGATTCTGTTGTTTCTTAAATTTTTTAAACTAGTAAAGCTTTGTATACTAATTTTTACAAAATTGTACATTTTCATGAAATACTACTTGCAATAATTTCTTGATTTGAGAACATTGTAATTTGTGCTACTATATTATATTTCGTAGATATTTTTAGAAAAAATTAACGTTTCAACGAAAATATAAAAATTTCTACAAATTTCTATTTCACGTCAATTTTTGTAGTTATTTATAGAAATTTTTTCCGCCAAGGTATTTCGAAATATTTATACATCAAGTCAAATTGCACAATTTTTTACTATCTTTTACTCTTAAAATTGCACGCACATAATATCGCCTAGGCGCATAATTACGAACACATCCGTAATAATGTGGTGTTTAATTTCAATTCTAATCTAAACATTTGCTTTTTTTTAGCAGAGTTTTGCAAACATTGTTTTGCGCGTGTATAGTTGCGTAAATGCAGATTGCCGTTGTCCTACGTTTATGGCCGTATTGTCCTCCACCATACACTGGGGAAAATATCCTGGTCCATGCAATCGAATAATTCAATTACATAATAACCCTTTGAAGCACGGTGCAACATATACATATGCCACATTTTCAATATACAAATTCAATCGCAAATCTTTTTTTGCAATGATTACCCGATCTAAGAATAAATTTCTCACTAAACAGATTTCGCTCCAAGAGCAATAAATTCATGGCGGAATCAAGAGATGACGCCCGCTATCTCGTATTAAGAGCCTATCTCATAATAAAGAACTGTCCTCTATATTTTCGAGCAAAATTATATCAGAACTGTAGGCCGGTAAGGCTCAGGTGTCTCACGCAACAGGATCAGAACTGTGTCGTCGAAACCGCCCGCGCTCTCAAATATATCCCGCGCACCATCCTGTATCTCGTTTTATCCCTCGCGTCTCGAATGCATGCGGATCTCGCGAAGTTTTTCGGATGCGCGAGGGAAAACGACGGCTGTTTTCGAATAACGCCCATTAAATGGGACGTGACGGCGGCGCATCAATTAAAATAATCAGGCACCGCGCTAGCGAGACACGCTTCAGCGAACCGCTTGGCAGCGTTGATCTCTCCCTCTCTCCCTCCCTTTCTTTTACTCTCTTCTTCTTGTAACCTCAGTATAGATAGGATTCTCGCGCGTTTCTACGTGCGTGCATGGCACGGGACACGTTCTAGCGCAATCGTGAATTATGAGCCCGTGTCGTGTAGCAAGGAAATTCGCCAGCGCGCTTTTCCATGGCATTATGATCCAACCAATCTTCCGATGCCTCAGCATCCGGCCCGAACAAGCCCGGAGACCACGGCAAAGGGGTAGGGGGCAAAAAAATGCACGAGCGAGCGTCCACGCGATTTATCGGCGGAGGCTCGGCGTCAAAAGGAGATGAGCAGGTGCCTACAGGTACGAGCAATCTTTGAGGCAACGACACGTGCGCGCACGCAGAACGCATCCCAGCAAGCGCCAACCGCAGTATCACATTAATACTATATTGCCTACTCGATAATGCAGTTGTTATGTACAACATGGGTCATATTACATTTATATTGTTGACAGCTGGAAAATCGTAAAATTGAAATAATATTACCGTTAGTTGGGGTTTGCCGGGGGATTTGTCTCACAATCAGTGCGAACTCTAACAGGCCGCTGTTTACGTAATCGAGCTCGTTCGCGCTTTACGCTCGCTCGACCGGCACGCCGACGCGTGACGAGCGCATAATCGTTTCTCCCCGACGCACGCGCCCGCGCCGCCGGTCTCCTTTAATTGACGACTTTGTCTCATGGAACGTTGAATTTAATAAAGCCGATGGAAATAGCCCGGATGTCCCTCTCTCCCGTTTGGCCCTCGGGACAGATACGGGATGAGCAAACGAAACATCACACTAGAGATGCTTACGAAGAAATGGACCCGCGTGCTTTCCCGCCCTTCTCTCATTTCCGATTTCGATTAACTTTGAATTTTTCGAAAAGTTATTCAAAGAGTCCTAATATTTTTTTAATTCCTCCACCATTCGCTGTTGTTTTTGAGAATTTTAAAACGCTTCTACATGTAAAAGTAAGCGCACTTATATATATTATATTCAGAGACCTAAACAGCACCAAGTCGACTATTAGTTGATTGTCAGTCGGCAGTAGAAGTCTAAAGTCGACTTCAAGCTGAACGTCAACTTATAGTCAACTAATAGTCGACAAATGACTCGACTATAGTCAACCAAAAGTCGACTTAGGAGTCGACTTTATGGCAATTAAAAGTCGACTTTATGATGATTAGAAGTCTACTTTATGGCGATCAGAAGTCTACTTTATGGCAATTAGAAGTCAACTTTTAGTCAATTTTACGTTATTTATATTAACTACTAAATGTTTAATAGTGACATCTTGAAAACCTGATTGATTAAAGTTTTTATATTTTAATTGTATAATATTTACAATATATAATACAATTAAGAAATAATAAAATTATATTGATCAAGTCTTTGAAAATGCTCCAATTAAACTTAAATAATAATTATAATGAGCACATGTCTTAATAAAAACAGACAAACCAGAGTATATATTATATTATTTAATTATGCTTTTATATTTTTGACAAATTTGACAGGTTTCCTTGATTAACTTGTATTAATCGACACATTAAATCGTATTAATTCGATAGCCACGCGAAAAATATGACTCGTCTTATGTCCAAATACGATTGTCGTCTATCAGGAAGACACTGACAATTCACGAACAAGCAAGGAGCATGCATGTCGCGACTATCGCGCTACACGCGGAAAGTGAGACGTCGATTCGCTATATATCGGTTCAACATATTGACCAGAAAGATTGGCCAAAAAGATATTTTTTACACATTTTTGCACTTTGCCGAAAAAAATAAGAAAAAAGATGACAAAAAGTTTTTTGTCTTTCGGTAAGACGAAAAAATATTTTTTAGTTAATTTTTCGCTTTACCGAAAGGCGACTTTAAACTTCCTGAATATGTCGACTTTAGGTCGACTTTGACTCTATAGTTAAAGTCGACAATAAACCATTCTATAAATAGTAGACTAAATGTCGATTTCAAAAGTCGACTTCAAGGTGGCTAAAAAATGTTGACTATCAGCCGGCAAACAGTCATTTGTGCTATGTGGGGAGCTTATTAAAGCTTATTTAAAAATAAATTTATCAACGTGTAGCAAAATTATGTTGTGAAAATAAAAACTTGAGGACTGATTTATAGAAATTCTATAAATTGTGTGCATATAATAACAATGTATAATTGTATAATTAATTTCTGTATACAGAGTGCGGGAAGTCTCGGGCCGGTAAAATTTTTAGACAAAAATGTTTCATACAAAACTTGTAGAGTTTTAACAAATGCATCAGATGGTAATAATTATTTGACTTTGAGCGCAATTATGGAGGAGCTCTCAGGGACAAATTTTAAATTTTAAATGCAGACCTAAAATTTTTACTCAACGTTCGGATTTTTTGTGCATTCTGTATAATAATTAATGTGTTCGTACTAACGTGTTCGTAATAAGCAGTAACAGAAGAACATTTAACACTGAAGATGAATTAAACATTAGCTTAATATCAAAGTCAATCTGAAGGCATCCTGTAATTCACAATTCATAACTAGTAAATTAAAATGAGCCAGCATTTACGTAGCAAATGTATGTGGCACAATACAATAGTTTTACATGCGTCTTTGTGTGTTGCAAAATAAGCGTTACTTACAGAGAAGCATTTAACATTTGCAAAGCATTTCAGTACGAACGTTCGTTCTATCAACAGCTGTTGGTCGCTGCAAGTCAATACAAAACGAAGGTATCTAAAAAAATTGCTCAATCGTTATTTATATTCTTTTAACAAGTAACAAGGAAAAGGTGAGCTTGGAGAGTCAAACGGGGGTTGTGCACGAGTTAATTTTATGTAAATTACCAATTTAAATTTAAATTATGAATCGTACGTTTCCGCTTTATTTTTCACTATCTCCAGCGAAGTGATGACAAAATTATTTATAACTGCACTGAGAAAAATATCCGTTTAAATCTAATCGGACAATCCAATTATGTTTATATTAATTTGCAGAATAAGATAGTATAATAAACGATTGGGGGTTCTACTAAGAAATTGAAGGTGACCTTCGCGTGATCTTCAAGAAACTATTTAAGGTCAAATTAATGACATCATCTTATGTCCCCCTCTAGACCGTACAACTTTTATTTTAAAAGTTTTTTGGCGAAATTGCATATTTTCGAAATATTTGCCTGTTAAGAAAAAAAAGTCTCGCCCTGTATAGTTACACTGAGAAACCATTTCCATTGGCTAAATCGATTAAGTGGTGTTGCGATACTTCGAAGACCTTCGTTTCTAGTAATAGAAATACATTGTTAAAAAAATACAACTCAAAATGTCACCGTTACAAAACTAATAAACTAAAGTATTACATTTTTTTAGTTATAAATTATTGGAGGAAAGTTGTACAAAAAGTACAACACTATTTGAAGTTTACTGTAAAATAAATACACTCTGCTACATAGAATCAAAAGATAGATTCAAAAGGTTATTCACAACATTTTTGAAATGTTGCTATAACATTGTTCAAACTACATTGTAAAATTTATGTTTGTACAATTTTTCAACAATATTGTTATAAAGTACAATATTGAAACGTTACTGCAATATGCTGCAAGCTTCTGTGCTGTACAGAATAGTATTTGATATGAAATGAAATATACAATGAAGACTGTAAATGGCAAATCAAGCAGTTTCTGAAGCGCTTCGCAATTAACGTAGCGAATTAGCCATAAAGATCAAAGACACTGACACAAAGTGTACCTACTGTTTTTATTTACATTGTGGTATTACTCGCAATTTTAATTAAAACTTTCTCTGGAAAACTTTCCCCTTTTATGTATAAAAATATCTCTCGGTTGTTTCGAATTTTTCCGTGCCCGACTTGTGCTTTTAACGAAAGTATAATATCAACTATAAAAGGAAGAGTAAAGAAATGAATGCTGACTCGATTTGACATACAAAGAAATAGTTTCTTTTTATCAGTATCATATAATAAGTTTCCCTTGTGAAGGGAACGAATAGAACTCAAAGGATTACACGAACAAATGCGAAATAAAACATACTAAATTTTAATTAAGGTGCATATCTGCTACATGCTTGCCAATAGTGTTCATTAACGCTAATTATTTCAAAGTTATTTTCATAGCCGACCGCGTCGCGACGAAACGGCACCGGGTTTAGCACGGCATTGTTATCGGCCTCGTTTTTGCGAACATCTCCCTCGGGCGATGAGCACCGCAACGCTGGGATTTTGCCTCGCGATTTATCAAGCGGACATATGAACGATCACCGGCATGTTTCTCGCGTTGTCCTCTTGTAGAAGCTTTCCGTAACCGATACTAATTAACCCGCCGACAATTCCAGACGCTTTGCGTTCGATGATGAACACTGAAAAGATTTCAGTCAAGTTTATTCCAATAACTATTTCTCCTGTAGTTAAAAAGAATCTTTAAAATTATGAAATTCTTTTTACGTATCAAAAATATAAATCTAAAATATCTTAATTAAATGTACAAAACTCTAATACAATTATAACTACTTGATTGAAAAAATTAAGCGTTGTAATTTTATTAGTTTTAAAATGTTGTTGGTAATGTTTTTGTTCACCAGTAATTAAATCAATAATCAATCCATTGTTTCGACATAACTGGCTATATTTAATTTATCAAATTAACAACGTTTCGACTGCCAATCGCAGTCTTCTTCAGGTTAGTTTAAGAGACGAGCATTTACGGATAACAAGTTATTGTGGCAGCAATAAGTCTTATCTATAACATTATAATTATAAAATAGTTTTTCAATATACATATGTTTGATGTCTTTGTAAAACACACACAATGTTTATGAATCTATTATAAGGTTTTTGTGTTGGCTTAACAGTAGGACCAATAATCTTTTAGAATATAAATTAAAAATGTCTTTCTAACTCACACGTAATGTTCGTCAATTATTTAATTCGGTTCTTTGGATTTGAGTAACGAGCAGGATCCATGTGTCCGTACATCTGAGAGTATCTCGAGACGATCACAGCGACATAGAAAAACACTTAATAAAATTATTCCACAATTGTTGTAGGTTTCTAAAGAGAAATAAAGATATTTTTGTAACAAAGGCAGATAAGGGACAAGTCACGGTTGTTATGGACAAAAGTTCCTATATAGAAAAAATGACGGAAACATTAAGTGACAGAGATACGTACAAAATTTTAAAAAGAGACCCCCTTAACCAGATAACCAACAAAATTAGCGACTTAATTAAATCGTGGCGAGATGGGAAACTCATAGACACATACACATACAACCAGCTACGTTGCACAAATGGCAACCTTCCTCGTTGCTATGGACTACCAAAAGTGCACAAACCTGGTTTCCC
>NW_011967058.1:101454-114936 GCF_000949405.1 Vollenhovia emeryi | reverse complement strand
ATGGTTATATGGAGGTCGCTGTCATTTTTTTAAATGGAACTCCCTATTGTTTATTATACTATCTTATTCTACTAAATAATATGAACAACTTTTGTCTGAAACATTTTTTTATTTGCCTACTACTTTTTGAGATATTCAAGAGAAAAGTTATAACTTTTTACATGTTTAGCTTATAATACTTCGATAACTGTTTGTCGGAGGGAAAAGTAGTACAGGACTTTTTTACTTGATTTAATCTCAGGAATATGCTATTGCAATGGTTTATGTATTGTAACACATAAAATTTACATACACAAAAATGTTCAATAATTGAAACACCATTGCAACAGCATATTCCTGAGACTAAATCAAGTAAAAAAGTCCTGTGCTACTTTTCCCTCCGACAAACAGTTATTGAGATATTATAAGCTAAACATGTAAAAAGTTATAAATTTTGTCTTGAATGTCTCAAAAAGTATTAGGCAAATCAAAAAATGTTTCAGACAAAAGTTGTTTACATTAATTAGTAGAATAAGATAGTATAATAAACAATAGGGAGTTCCATTTAAAAAAATGACAGCGACCTCCATATAACCATAAAAGATTTATTTTTTCGAAAATTTATTTTTTCATTATATAGCCCTTTTAAAACCGTATAACTTTTGCCTGAAACATTTTTCTCTAAAATGTTCTATTTCCGAAATAAAGGGGCTGTACGGGTGGTCTGAATCACCCTGTATTATACAATGCTAAACGACGAAATATTTGCATATGTATAAAAAATATAAATGAGATGATACATATATTGTGTTGTCAAATCTGGTAACATTCAAAATGTCAACATATACATATGTCATGTTTGAAATAAATACAGTAGGTATATAGCGAGGGAACCAACTAATATTTCGAGATAGAGAAAAATTCTATTCAATTCTTATTTAACATAATCGAAAGAGTTAAATAAATATAAATTTAAAGCCCAAATAAGTTAGACGGCAAGAATCAATATCACTCATTTACTTCTTCATAGAATGTACAAGCCAGAAGTAAAATTTAGTTTTTTTCCTTGTTTCGCATTCACAATAATTTAGCATTCAATTTCGCAAAAAAATAGCTATATTAAATAGATATAGTAAAAACAATTAAGACTTGGAGATTTAAATAATCAAGGATTCAGAGACAATTAGTTTATCTTTCACACGAATATGTAATTTGATATATTGTGTCAAAATGTATTACACCGTCTGATTGTATTTAGTAAGGGCCAGTTTCACAAACGTCGTTTAACCGCTAACCCATGGTTAATTGATCCTCTGTCTCTTCTTGGATAACAAGATAGAGAAAGATAGGAAGTCGATTGAACTCTGGTTAACAGTTAACCGACGTTTGTGAAACTGGACCTAAGAAACACATATTAAACTAAGCATTGATTCGAAAACATTTTGTCTCTACGTAATTCAGCACCAATCGCGTTACGAATCAATATTTTTGCAAAAGATATCACAAATATGATTTTATATGTGGCTGAATGATGCCGCAAGTCGGATTTCGAACCGAGATAAGTGAACAGATGTAAGAAGCAAAAATACTTATGCTAAACTTTATGATAATTTGGTAACAATTAGCATACTTGCGAGAGAACTCGCAATAGTTTTGACCAAAAGTGAAAGGATTGAGGCTCAGTTTGATAATGTGACTTCTACATTATACACGAACTTTGCGTTGTAATACGTGTTGTTATATCTATACAAGTACATATTATAATACAGGTACAAGCGTTCAGGCATCCAGCTTCTTCTCATTCCGCTATAAAAAATTCGAAGGACAATTATTTCCAAAAACATGCTAAAGAAGACGTCAATCTTTATCGTTGCGATCGCCGTTCTGACTAGCGTACTGTACATGCCAAACAAGTACAATAATCTTTACGGCAATGATATAGAAGGATCAAGGTTAATAAATGTGCTCAGACTAGGTAAGGGAATCCTAGATTTCTGGACACAGAGTGAACGTTATTTAGCTCAACAAGTATCGGACACCACACCGCAATTCGGAGAGACGTTTGATTTCATAATAATTGGCGCTGGCACAGCTGGTGCGACTGTAGCCGCGAGATTGAGCGAAATTTCTCAAACTAACGTGCTACTAATCGAAGAAGGAAGCCATGAAAGACTGTACATGGATGTCCCGTTATTTGCTAGCTTTCTGCAAAGAATGAATTTCAATAAAAAGTATCGAACCAAGTCATCCGACAAGTACTGCCTGGGCACGGAAGGCAACAGTTGCGTTTGGTCAACAGCGAAAGTAGTTGGCGGTGGCAGCGCAGTAAATTTTATGATAGCAAGTAGAGGAGGCGTAGAGGACTACGATCGTTGGGCCGAGATGGGAAACGAGGGTTGGGCATATAAAGACGTTCTCAAATATTTCAAGAAACTAGAAACGATGCACATAACAGAGCTACAGTCGGATACTGCCTATCATGGAACCGACGGGCCGGTGCATATCACCCAACCATCGTTTCGCACGCCAGTGGCAGAGGCATTTCTCGAAGCGGTTAAGGAGCTGGGATATCCATCAATAGATTACAACGGAAAGAGCGAAATGGGATTCTCATATATGCAGGCTACGATCATGAACGGCACTCGCATGAGTAGCAATAGGGCGTATTTGAGCCCCGCGCGAGATCGCAATAATCTTCGCGTAAGTCTTGAGAGCACGGTCACAAAAGTGCTGATCGATCCTAGTACCAATCGTGCAATCGGCGTAGAGTTCGTCAAATATGGTCAAACTATACGTGTGTTTGCAAACAAAGAAGTGATTCTAAGTGCAGGCGCCATCGGAACACCTCAATTGATGATGCTATCCGGCATTGGACCGGCGAAACATCTTACCGAACTAGGGATAAGCGTCGTCCAAGATGCACCCGTCGGCGAGAATCTCATGGATCATGTATGTTTCTATGGATTGGCATGGGCGATAAACGCGTCTACAACTATGCATATCCATGACATGATTAACCCTATTAATCCATATGCAACGGACTTTTTAACAAAGCAAACGGGACCTTTGACGACGTCGGGCGGATGCGAGGTTATCGGTTTCGTCAATACCGGACAAGCAGAAAAACATGACGGTTTACCAGATATCGAACTATTGTTTTGTGGTGGTACATTTGCCGAAAATAATGTGTTTCAAAAAGCATTCCATTTCAAAGAAGATGTATGTCAGGAATGGGACAAATTTCTTCTCACGTATGGTTGGAGGAATGTGGTAATATTGTCAAAACCAAAAAGTCGTGGTAGAATAACGTTATTGGCCAATGACATTAATGTTAAACCAGAAATCGTGTCCAATTATTTCGAGCATCCAGACGATGTCAGGACGATGATCGCCGGTATTAGAACTGCATTAAGTATTGGCCAGACGAAGACAATGCAAGCACTTGATTCTCAGTTGGTGAATTGTACTTATACCGAATGCAACGACTACGTGTATGACTCTGATGCTTATTGGGAATGTGCGATAAGGACATTATCTTCCACGATCTTTCATTATTCTGGAACTTGCAAAATGGGGGCGAGAGGAGACCCGACCGCTGTCGTCGATCCTAAATTAAAGGTATTTACTTCAAACGCATTGCGATATTTACGATTACGAAGTATATGATAATTATGTGATGCGCAAATATAATAAGTAACGTGATTTGTAAGTTCGTATACAATCTATTGCAGGTGATTGGCATTCAAGGATTACGTGTAGTAGATGCATCCATCATGCCAGAAATTATATCGGCGCACATAAATATACCTATTTTTATGATCGCCGAGAAAGCCGCAGATATGATCAAAGACGAATGGGGTTACTTGGAAAGTCATGATGTTAATAAACTTCACGAAATGCAAAGGGAAATAGAAAAGTTTTCGGAACGAAATGATACAAATGGCACAACATGCGTGTAAAGTTACAATTCGTTCCACCAAATAGTTCATTTTTTTTATAGATTTCTGAATAAACTTGTTTGAGTGATTTTTTTTAAAGAAAATAAGGCAGATATGATCGAGGAAGAGTGGAATTGTTTAAAGAAAACACAATAAAAATATACTTTTATGGAGTAATTATTTTACTACTTTTTCTACTACCGCTTTTACTTTACGATTATGGTAATAGTACAAATACGTAAATTCGTGACATAATTCAAGGTACAGCTTTTGAAAACAAATTGAATTAAAAGAGTAAATCCAAGTATCGATCGATTTCTTTCAGAAATTTAGAAAATGCAAACGAGAGACAGCATTCAAGAAAATGGAAGAGCTATTAATTTTCATATTATTAATTAAAATTTTCAAAGGTTGAAAAGAATGGATGACGCGCCGCAAGTACAATCGAACCCCAACCTATCATGAAACCTATTCTCCATTATTTGTCAATACATCAAAAGAATCCAAATTAACTACTTAAATAAAATCATAACATTCGATTTTATTTTCAATTATTCATTGTTACGAGCTTGGTAAAAAATTCAGCAGAATATTACACTATTGAGCAGATTGCATTTTATAATTTAAAATACTTTGCAAATATAGATTTCAAAATTTTTTTTATTTGAAAATGTCTCTTCACTGTCACACTTTATTTATTTCGCTGTATATTGTGTTTATCTAACTTAAAACAAACGAACCATTATGAATACGAAATACATTAAAGCCTCGTCTACATAGAAGTCGTAGAGTCGTAGTCGTAAGAATAGTCGACTGTGATTGGTCAATTCTTATGTGTCTGACGAAATTGACCAATCGCAGTCGATTATTCTTACGACTACGACTTTACGACTTCTATGTAGACGAGGCTTAAGATACTGGCATGGCTATAAAAATAAGAATAATTGTGACATTAAGAGGATCCCTCAGCCTTTGATGGTGTGCGCCATCTAAACACGAAACGCAGCATACATGAGCACACGGACACACTACTACGATACATCACACCCATGCATAAACGCGAAAATTTCATACTAACTATACTCTTATTTTAAACCTCTAATCCCAATTTAGAGGGTTTCACAGTAATTCTACATGTCATCGAATCCTAGGAAACTCAGTTTCATGCGAGCACAAGTTGTAGAACTTTTATACGAAGCACAAGTATGACGGAGTGACAGTTCGCGTTTACAAGGTTATATGTGATCGATTATATGAATTTTGTAATTTTTACTCATTTTTGGTATAAAATTGGAGTTTCCTGGGATCATTAATGCATATACTGTAATTGTACGCAAGCATTTTTGATTCCATGAATTTAATACGACGAAAGGTTATAACTACGAAAATGGTAATTCTGTCGGTAATACAGACATGCTACGGGATCCTCTTAAGTAAACAACTTTATTTATTAATATTTAATTTGAATTTCTTACGATTTTGAAATAGCTGCTACCTTGACTTTTCCTTGTTAAACTTTAAACTGTAATTAATCTCTAAAACGTAAATTCTGCTATTATAAACAGCTGTCATCACAAAAGACGCATATTTTATCATTTCGATTATTTCGAGATTTAGACATTATTCTAGACATTACTCATTTCGATAAATCTTAAGGTGACTCCTGCGTAAATCAACCAAAAGTAGAAAAATCGAAGTTTAAGTATGTTGTAGTTGTAAAATTTATCTACCAGTACGCGAAATTTCAGAGCCGGTCGCCGGTGAAATAAAAGAAAAAAAAACAATGTTAAAGTTGTACTTTTTAACATCCCAGTAAACACCAAGTAACAGTTACATAACATGAATACTATAATTTCCTATAACGCCTATGTTATATTACATTTGCATTGCATTTGCATACTTTAACTTGCCAGACTGTTAAAATTAATGACTTACCATACTATTATACGAAGTAAAATCTGATTTTGAAACATTTCTCCTTAATCATTATTAGGAAAAAATGGTTCTTATACATGGAATAACCTACGTGTGTTAAGAAAACTGTACTATGATGATTCATAATGTTGCACAATTACAATACAAGAACTACGTAATTAAAGACTTAAAATAATGCTTAAAAAAACTTCAAAACTGAAAGAATATGACATTTTACGATGTATATGAATATTAAGTTTATCTTCCGAATCTGAGCCGTATAAATTCTTCACTCACGAAACGTCGGAATCAGACAGAATTTATGCAGCTTAAACCCAAAAGTTCAATTTAGTAAAAGAATTGATTTATCGCATTTATATGTGACTTTTAAAATTAGGAGATGCGATATTAGAAGAGCGGGATATTTAAATATTACTTCAACAATTTTTTTTTAATTGTTGAACTTTCCCCTCCCCAAATATTACGAGGTTACGCAATAGCATAATTTTTAATGTTTTTATCGGCATTGTGCGTTAAAACGAGTTGCCTATTGTGGTACAACGGGGATACTAGCCACGACAAATTATCGATTTGCTATTTGAAAGATCCGTTGTCACAAGAGTAATATATTAACACATAAAAAAAATGTGAAAAATATTCATACCGAATGAGAGATTACACGATAGCTTCATACATCCTTACGTCTCTGTGTCCGTAATGTATACGATAACACGAATTGCCTGGATGCCGTCCATGCCAATGGAGGGGAACTAACTTATAAGAATATGTGTAGAAGGAATTGAACGTCATCAGTTAAATTTTATGAACCCTCTACTGTAGTCGCACCTACTGTATACAAGGTATGGTTGTCAAAATATAAGCAGATATATATGTAGGTTGTTCATCCAGACATACTATCAGCTACTGTATTTTATTTTAGATATTTAAAAGTTAACTTCTATTCGAATATGCCGAGCAAGATTCGGAGTCTCCTTTACATTCTCAGCATTAGTACGACAATTAGCTCGTTGCGCTACAACAGCTTTCGTGGGAATGGTAATAAGATATGGTCGTTGCGACAATTGCTTGGTTTAGCTTTTGAATTCGGGAGCTTCTTAAACGAAAATCAACAATACTTAGATCAAGAATTACCGGATGTGACACCGTGGTACGGAGACGCATATGATTTTATAGTGATCGGCGCTGGTACCGCCGGCGCCACCATAGCAGCGAGACTGAGCGAGGTTTCTCAGGCCAAAGTATTGCTAATCGAGGCTGGTTTCCACGAGACCCTCTTTATGGATATCCCGCTGTTAGCTCCCGTGCTGCAGATGAACAGCAACATCAACTGGAACTTTCATTTCAAGTCATCCAACAAGTACTGTCGTGGCATGAGGGATAACAGTTGCCCTGAGCCGAGAGGCAAAGTAGTCGGTGGCAGCAGTGTGCTGAATTTTATGGTAGCAACTAGAGGCGTCGCCGAAGACTACGATCGATGGGCTGAGATGGGGAATGAAGGCTGGGCATACCAGGATATTCTCAAGTATTTTAAGAAACTGGAAACAATAAATGTCCCAGAGCTAAGATCCGACGTTGCCTATCGTGGCACCGATGGTCCAATACATATTACTTACCCGGTTTTTCATACTCCATTAGCAGAGGCCTTCTTAGAAGCCGGCGAGGAACTAGGATATCCATTAATAGATTACAACGGGAAAGATAAAATAGGATTCTCATATGTGCAGACGACAACCTCGAACGGCACTCGCGAGAGCAGCAACAGAGCGTACTTGAAGCCTGCGCGAAATCGCAAGAATCTTCATTTGACTCTTCAGAGCACGGTGACAAAAGTGTTGATCGATCCTATCGCACGTCGAGCAATCGGCGTAGAATTCGTCAAGTATGATCAAACAATACGTGTGTTCGCGAAAAAAGAAGTTATACTATGCGCAGGTGCCATTGGATCACCGCAATTATTGATGCTCTCAGGCATTGGACCAGCGGAACAGCTTGTGGAACTAGATATAGATGTCATCCAAGATGCTCCAGTTGGCGAGAACCTCATGGATCATGTATTCTTTCCTGGATTGACGTGGACAATAAAAGCACCGATTAGCATAAATTTTGCCAATTTAAATGCTATTAAATCATATTTAACAGATTTCTTTGTAGAAAGATCTGGACCGTTAACAGTTCCGGGCGGTATTGAGGCTCTGGCTTTTGTTAACACGAAACATCCTGAAAAACATAACGATCCACCGGACGTGGAACTATTGTTTATTGGTGGTACAATTAAAGAAGAATTTGTTTTCCCAAGGTCGATACAATTGAAAGACGCAATAATTCAGAAATGGAACAAATACCATGGCACTCATGGCTGGACCATTGCGCCAATATTGTTAAAAGCAAAAAGTAGTGGTCGGATGACATTATTGGCTAATGACGTTAATGTTAAACCAGAGATCGTACCGAATTATTATGATGATCCGGACGACATCAGGACAATGATCGCTGGGATTAGAGCTGCGTTTGATGTTACTCGGACAAAGGCAATGCAGGCATTTGGTCCTCAGTTCATTAACATTACTTATACTGAATGTAACAATTACGAATATGACTCTGATGCTTACTGGGAATGCTTATTAAGGACACTATCTTCGACACTTTATCACCTTTGCGGCACTTGTAAAATGGCACCTGCTGGAGACCCGACTGCTGTTGTCGATCCCAGATTAAAGGTAAAAACATTTGGATATTCATGCAGAATATTATAATAAGCATTCATGAATTTATATGCAATACTTTGTAGGTAATTGGCATTTCCGGATTACGCGTAGCAGATGCATCTATTATCCCCGAAATGGTATCGGCGCATTTAAATATACCTGTTTACATGATCGCCGAGAAAGCTGCAGATATGATCAAGGACGAATGGGGTTACTTGCGAAAGTCATGATGTTAATAAACTTCACGAAATGCATGGGAAAATAGAAAAGTTTTCGGAATTATGTAATAAAAATGGCACTGGCACAACAGACGTTAAATAGAAAGTTCCAACCCTTCCGAACACGTGTAAAGCTACAAATTCGTTCCAGCAAATTGCTAATTTTTTTATAGAATAGATATGTTTGTAATTTTTTTAGAGTAAATAAACTCAAAGTATACGCTGGTGATCAAGTATTTTATGAAGACGGTTTTTCGGCAAAAGATATATTAATATGCAAGATAAGCCTTTAAGTAAGCTCTCCTTTATATTATATTATACTTGAACACAGTATGCACTTGATTCATCTAAAAAATGAGTAAATATACACATAAATAACAAATATTAATTTTAGAGCATAAATCTAAGAAGCGAGAACGCCAAATCATTACTTAAGTCCAGGCAAGCTGAAGGTAGCCTAATAATTTTTAAATAAATATGTAAATTTATATACCGGTTTTTTCTTATCTACGCGCCATTATTTTCGGACATATAACATAGGTTTTCATTAGCTGGAGTCGAATATATGAATAATAATCGAATAGAATACCGAATAATTTAATTATAAACCTTTGACACTTGCCAACCTGTTAAGACAAATAACTTGCTGTACTATTATAAAATAAAATTTGTTTTCAAAAAGTTTTTCTCAATCATTCTTAGGAAAGTATGTTTTTATGCACATGGTATAACATGTGCTTGCGGACCAAGAAAATTTTAATATACTGTTACATAGAAATTATTGTAATATCCATAATATCGCACTATTACAGTATAAAAACTACGTATCAAGTACTTCCAAAGTAACTTTAAAGATAAAAGAATTAGACATTTTACATTGAGGTGTATATGAATATTAGGTTCAGCTTCCGGATCTCAATCGCATAAACTTTTTATTCTTACTTTCCAATGAAACGTTGGAACTAAACATGCGGCTTAACCTCGAGTTTTGTTTAGTTTAATTTAACTAGTGATATAATTTTAAGAATATTTATAACGAATCGTACAGATTGTTAATATGGCCACACCCGAGTGAGAAATGATTCGTCGATCGGTGTCGAAATGATGTCGAATCGACGTCAATTTGACGGTATCGATGTCGATTCGACATCGTTTTGACATCGATTGACGAACCATTTCTCACTGGGACATGGATGACCATATTAGCAATAATTTTGACGAGGAAAAAACTATTTTGTATACTTATAACTGCAAATCAGTGACTATTCACCATTTTCAGTGATAATCCACCGATTGATTTTTAGAGAGCGGATGAAATTGAACGAAACTAAGTGCGATTTTTGTCATTATTCATACAATAGTTATTTTCTAAATACTTATTCTTACTTCGCAGTGTTTTACGTAGATAAAGTTGAAATCATCTAGATAAAGATCAGATAAGACATATAAAATTTTATCTTAGATAAGATATAGATTATTTATTTCTAGTTTATCTAGATAATAGATGAAATTATAAGCATTTTATCTAGATGATTTCAAGATAACATTGCTTTAAAAAGTAATTAAAGAAAAAATAAAAACAATTATATTTATAAATCTATTAAAAAAGCAGGATTATATTTAATTGGCTTGTAAAAGAATAATGTACAATTACATTTATAAAAATATTGCAATAGTTGTGCATAATGTATTGAGAAAATTTAATTTACATATCAAAAATTACAAATATTCTAACAGATAATGCTACAAATTTTAATGCTAAATCATTTAGATGCTTTAGCATCACATATGAAAATTGTGATCAAAATTGACTCACGTTAGAAGCAAATAAAGATTTGAACAGCATAGAATAGTGTGAATCAGATTCAGATATTGAAACTAATAAATTTGAAATATTAATTTCTTCAAATACTAATAATGTTGTACATGGAAATGATAATTGTTTGTATGAATTTCGGATAAACTAGGAAATGAAATTATTTACCAATGATAAATAATGGGTTAAACCTAGCCACGAAATACTGAGTTCTGCTGAATGCAACCATTATCTTAGATAATTTCAGACAGATAACGTATTTTTAAATCTAAGATAAAGATGTAGATAATACGTTTCATTCTTATCTAGATAAAGAAGAGATAAGGAAACAGCCTTATCTAGATGATCATCTAGATAATTTCAGCTAGATAACAGAAAACACTGCTTACTTGGTATTATTGTTGGATATCACGCGTGTTGTAACTAAAATGTTGTTACTCCGAAGATGTTTGTACATCTCATCGCGATATTACGTGACACCAATTACAATCATTCAAACGTCATTATTTTGCAAACGGTATTATTTTGCTCTGATGTTAAAAGATAGTATGCGATAACGTTACAAGTTATTCAACAATATCACGATAATAAACCTTGAATTGAATTGCATTGACTGATGAACTGACAAGTAAATCAAAATATGGATCAAAGAAATGCACAAGGTGACACGTTTCGTTCGAACGCGCGTATAAATTTAAACAGGCATCTGCAATAAGGTTCGATTCGATTCGGAGAAGTTCGACTTGGAAGTGTGGCCGGACTCGATACAACGTGGATTCTAATTAATCATGCATATGCATTCATACCGCCTTGGTATTTATAGAACAAGGATCTTAACATAAGTATATATAACGGGCAGTCAAACACAGATCCTTATTACTGCGCATTGCTCTTTCACCGGTCAAACAACGTCTAGACATGCTGAGCAAAGTGACGATACTTGTTCGTGTTCTTAGTTTTAGTGTCATGTTCGGCGCAATACAGTCTCAATTACAATCGCCGTCGCATTGGCATCATAGATATCACAGCAACAGTGCGAGCGGATCAAGCCCGATCACTGGGACAGTGAATTTCTTAAAGCACAATCACCTCCAAAGTGAGCAAGCATCACAAATAAATCCACACCACGGAAAAACGTTTGACTTTATAGTGATTGGTGCTGGCACAGCCGGCGCTACAATAGCAGCGAGACTGAGCGAAATTCCTCACATCAAAATATTACTGATCGAGGCCGGACCCGAAGAGAACATTTTCATGGACGTTCCTCTAATCGCTCCCGTCATGTCTCTCAACAACAATATCAATTGGAAGTACAAAACTAAGCCGTCCAATAAGTATTGTCTTGGTATGAAGGGGAACAGTTGCGCTTGGCCCGCAGGAAAAGTTTTCGGCGGGAGTAGCGTGCTAAATTTTATGATAGCTAACAGAGGCGGCGCCGAGGATTACGATGATTGGGCCGAGATGGGGAACAAGGGTTGGGCCTACGAAGACGTTCTCAAGTATTTCAAAAAGCTGGAAACAATAGATATTCCAGAATTAAAGGCGGATGTCACCTACCACAATAACGACGGACCAGTACATATCACGCATCCGTCATTTTATACACCGTTGGCGGAGGCCTTTCTAGAAGCTGGCAAGGAGTTGGGATATCCACTAGTAGATTACAACGGGAAGTACCAAATAGGATTCTCACATCTGCAGACTACGATCATGAACAACACTCGCATGAGCAGCAATAGAGCGTATTTGAAGCCCGCGCGAGATCGCAGCAATCTTTACGTAACTCCCGAGAGCACGGTGACGAAAGTGCTGATCGATTCTGACACAAATCGTGCAATCGGCGTCGAGTATACCAAGTATGATGAAAACGTCACCGTGTTCGCGAGCAAAGAGGTGATTATGTGCGCAGGTGCAGTCAAGTCCCCTCAACTGCTGATGCTCTCCGGAATTGGGCCAGCGAAACACCTTCACGAATTAGGTATAGACGTCGTTCGGGACGCGCCAGTCGGGGAGAATCTTATGGACCACCCAATGTTCTTTGGGTTGTCGTGGTCAGCAAACGTATCAACAAGTTTACAATCATTCGACCTGCTGAACCCTATTAATTCGTACCTAATGGACTTTTTAATAAAGCGAACGGGACCGTTTACGATTCCGGGTGGATGCGAGGCCGTCGGCTTCATCGACACAAAACACCGAGAAAAACGTAGCGGTCTACCTGATATCGAACTACTGTTTGGTGGTGGTACAACGAGAAATTTTATTTTTTCAAGCGTATTGAATTTTAAGGACCCGATATCTCAAGAATGGGATAAATATCATGACAGACGCGGCTGGTTTGTTGGGACAGTGTTGTTGCGACCGAAAAGTCGTGGTAGGATAACGTTATTGGCTAATAACATTAATGTTAAACCCGAAATCGTGCCAAATTATTTCGACCATCCAGACGACGTCAAGTCGATGATCGCCGGAATTAGAACTGCGTTTAACGTCGCTCAGACAAAGGCGATGCAAACGATTGATTCTCAGTTTTTAAATGTCACTTACACCGAATGTAACATTCACGAATATGACTCTGATGCTTATTGGGAATGTGCGATAAGGACATTATCTATCACGCTTTATCATTACTCTGGAACTTGCAAAATGGGGGCGAGAGGAGACCCGACTGCTGTCGTCGATCCTACATTGAAGGTATTCGCTGGAAAATTAAGTATTCGTGCATAAAGTAGTCATACTATTATATAAGTACCTGGTGTCTGTCTGTCTGTCTGTCTGACCGCGAACTCCTCCTACATTTATGGACCGATCTTCTTGCAACTGGTCTCAAAATTTTCCAAATTTTTCTGGGATTGTGACGATGGGGTTTTTTTCAAGTTTTGCTCACCCAC
>NW_011967058.1:90519-100521 GCF_000949405.1 Vollenhovia emeryi | reverse complement strand
CTAAGAGGGTTTTTTTAATTTTTGCCCACCAACGCACCTACCTACGCATTCAAACTGTTTGTCCGCGAGTTAATCAGTCATTTGTGGACCGATCTTCTTGCAATCGGTCTCTAAATTTTCCAAACGGAGATGGCTGCTATGTGGGTTTAGTAAAAGGACTCGACCGGTGAGTCCTTTTATTAGCTTTTGAGCCCGCGCGAAGCGGGCTAGTAAGTAATAAAACGTGCAAGTGTTTATGAACCTGTATCTTTTTCAGGTGATTGGCATTGAAAGGTTACGAGTAGCAGATGCATCTATCATGCCCAGAATTGTATCGGGACATTTGAACATACCTGTTTACATGATCGCCGAAAAAGCTGCGGATATGATCAAGGAAGAATGGGGATATTTGTAGAAGTCGTAATAGATACGAGTATTTTAATCAAAGTGCACTGACAGAAAAAGATGGTTGCAGTTATTACCACAATCTCGCTATCATTTACAGTCATTTTAGGAGGCAACCACATTTTTATAATTGTTCCAACTACGTAAGTTATGGTTGACCTAACAATGTATTATAGTTCTCAGATACACAATATTGGTCCGTGCAACTTATGATATGGTTGTCACGAACCAAAACGAGCTTTTAATTTGGTAAGGTGTACTATAAATATTGCAATAACAACCACAAGTAAAATTTCGAACAACTATATGTAATAGTAATAATCGTATTTATATTGGAAGCAATATTCCCCGCTCTTTATTACATATACATTGCGTTCACTATGTTTATTGGTTACATCACTTTGCGCTCATAAAGAATAGTACAAGAAAGCATCTTTCAAAGAAAAGATAAGCAATCTTACACGAGTGCATAAACTTAATTATATAAAAATAATTAACTAATTTACTATTCATTACCTGGATATTTTAACAGAATAATAGTTGAGAGCTTATGTTTTATGGTAAATTTTTTAAATAGTTGGCATTACTGTGTGTATGTGGTTGCTATTACTAATATTACAGTAATAATTACTATAAAAATGATATTCCTGACTATAATCATTTTACTATGCAATTATAATTTCAAACAGGTACTACATATTTTTCTATCAGTGTGGTTGCACTGTTTTGCAATTTCTAGTGATACGTTAGTTTAGCGTTTTGACGATGTTACTGAAAATCTACCGCTATTCGTATGTACAGTGATGCACAGAAGGGTTGCGACACTTTTTTTTACTGAGTTTAGGAACGTGCATTGAGATTCAGGGTTACGTTCCACGATCTTCTTCTCCGAGGAATATTTTACTCGATGGCCATTCCGAAACCATTTTGAGCGTTTCCGATATATTTTTAGAGTACATTTTTTTTTCTCATAGAAAACGTTTTGGTTACGTTTCTAAACTCATTAAAAAAGTGTTGCGACCATTCTGTCTATTACTGTACAGTGTACATACATAGACGAAAGCCCTTTATTATCAGATAGGAGTCTAATATGAGATAGTAGGTTTTCAACGTCCAAATTCAATCACAAATGTTTTTTCGCAACGACTATAACACGATCTAACAATGAATTTTTCACTAAGAAGATTTCACTCCAAGGGCAATAAATTCATGGTGGGACCAACAGATAATATTAATTTAGCAGAAACTCCGCTATTTCGTGTTAGAAATCTATCTCATAATAGGACTTTTCTCTATGTGTCGATTAATACCACAGGTGACAATAAATTTGCGAGGATTACAAATAAATGACCTTGTATTCCTTGAATATAGATTATACGTTCGTCACAAATGCCACATGTGTATTTTGCGGATCAAATAACTTGATCGAAGCAGAATTTCTTCGCTTGCAGAGCAATACACGATGCACGTGATGCGAGTTGGCATGGCTGAAGCTTTCACACGCCCGAAGTAACCATATCATGACAGCTTGTCGACAGTGATACAATTTTGCTACCGCTCGAATGGGCAACGCGAAGTCAAGTGGTAAAACTATGACAAAGCGATTGCATTTGATTTCTAAAAATGATTTGCTATTTGAATTGTTAATTACTTTTATATACAAAACTAGAAACATATTTTTAGCGATCCTTTGTTAAAATTAGTAGCAACAATTAGCGAACAAATTCAAATTTGGACGATGGTGGCGATTGTGAACTTGACGCTAAAAGCGAGTATGTTTGTTTCGGCGAAGGCAGAGTCGATAAAGATCGTTCATCGACATTATTGCATACACGTGCAGCGTCCAGAGCTAAGATTGAATTAAAGTCGGTCGATCGCAATTATGATTTTTAACGAACCGTTCAACGCCGATCAACGTGTGTGTATGTGTGTGCGTGCCGACTCGCGCGCGGGACATCCACGCACACGCGCGCTCCGTAGCGCTCATCTATTTTCAGAATGTAGGCCAATTAATCCCGCCGCATTTTCGGCACGGAGGAAAAACGAAAACATTACAAGTGTCTCACGGAAATAGCCGCGGGGATAAATGTCCAAGTACCGGTCGCTCTCTCGCGCTCATCCACGCTCTCTCGTTCCTTCTCCGCGAGGGTAGCGTCGCATAAGCGCAATAATTTAATATAGAACATATGTAAGAGTTCGTCGCTTACTTGGACGCACCCTGAGAGTCACTTGCGTGATATGCAGACGTTTGCTCGATGATAAACAGGAAATTCTATCACTTGCGTGCCTCATTCTAATTATACATCCTTAATTAGATCTGGACCTTGATTAGATTTGGATCTCGATTTTTCTCGCACATTCTAATGGTTTGTTAATCTGTTTCTAATGTATTTCTTACTTGTATTACACGTGTGTTACATATATGCATATTTATATTAATAATTTAACGCGTGACGTCTAATTTGTTGGAAGCGTGCGTAATCGATTGCTAAAAGTTATCAACTAACTCGTAACGATATCTTCACTTCATTTTGTATTAAATGCAGGCACCAAGAGGCTCTTGATCTCGATGACGATGGCTCTAACGGCCTTTTACACGGGCAATATTCAGCGTTTACGAGCAGATTAACGACACGCGTGTTAGGTGAAAGCGTGTTGTGGAGAGGAGTGTTGAGAAACACACTGCTACGTGACGAGAAATAAATTTGTTAACATTTAATGGCACGTATGAGTGACAGGTATCGCTATTGTGGCATTTTACGATCCAGATTAGAATGGGGTAGAGTAAATGAAATTGATATCAATCTTCGCGTTGAACGTCTACAATTCGGAATTGAATAAACGCGCGTGAGATGAATTCCATGCTGAACGAGGGGCGGCATTTATTAATCGATGTGTACAAGTGCAAATCTAATTTGAAATAAAAATTCCAATTTCCACATTTGTTCTTCTTCTTCAGGATTTTCTTTTAAAAGTTACCCTGAAAATCATGTAATCGTGGAACAATATGGCATTTTGAATAAGTTTATGAGAGTTTTTTTTGAAATTTTACTATATATATTTTACTAGTAAAATGTATGGTAAAATTTCAAAACACTCCCATAAAGTTCTTCAAAACACACGTGGTCCCACGATTACATAATTTTCAGGGTAGATTTTAAAAGAAAATTCTCTCCGTGTATCATATTCAATACGTTTAGTTTTCCGAGGGTCTATTGAGAGCGTCCGTTGAGTAATTTTCTATATTTCTCTCATGCTCTTCCGACTGCGATAACACGACAATTGCTCGAAATAAATGCCGTTTCCCCGAATGAGCGTAAGAGGCAGAAGGAATAGACGGCCCGCGTATTTCATTTATCATGGAAATTGACAACGGCGTACGCCTTTTCGACGCGATCGACAGTGCGATCCTTTTTCCTCCCTTCCTCTTTTACACGAGCATTTATGGGCTGACGAAGTGTCAGAGGGGACCTCGGATGGGAAGTCAATTACGAAGATCGAGGCCGCATTGTGGTGGCGTCGAGGCAGCCTCTCTTGGCGTGCGAGCGATCGAAATTGCACAGGCGGTCGACCGGAAAATAGGGCCGCGCCCTCCACAATGCGCGGCCTCCTGCCTCCCAAATAATTTATCCCAAAACGCATCGCGTCTTCGGAGGCATCGTCGAGAAGCGAGGGGCGAGGGAGAAGCGTTCGAAAAAGCGAGCGTATGCGCCGCGCGAGAACTCGGCCCATCGAGAGGATCGATTGTCAGAGGGCGACCTGACCGCAAGCTATTGACAAGAGGATTAATCTCAGTTCTGCGCTGTGGGTCGCGCGATTGAGAAACCTGAATCGAAAATGGGCAGTAGCGCGTAAACGTAAATATCGCAGGGCGAGGCATCTTTTCGACTCTGTTAAACTTCTTAGTCGACCGAACGTCGCTGGAAAGGCTCGAAATTCAATAAAATTGAACACTTTCAAGAGACGCACTTCAAACGTCTTATGACGCGAGACACTGTAAAATATGCGAAGTGCAACGAGGGAACATGAAGTGCAATGCACGATGCCGCGTGTGTAAATATATATGGTGTATTTAAATATATAGAGAAGAGTCTCCCCTATTATAAGACAGGCTCCTAATGTGAGACAGCGGAGTTTCCGCTAAATTAATATGCTCCATCATGAATTTATTGGAGTGAAATCTGTTTAGTGGAAAATTGATTGTTAGATCGCGTAATCGTTGCGAAAAAAAAAGACTTGCCATTGAATTTGGATATTGAAAACCATACTATCTCACCCTAGAAGCCTGTCTTATAAAAACGGACTTTCCTCCAAATATGATGAATTTGTATAGGAGACACAGTCAAATATGAATTCATTTTGAACGCGAAATAATTCCTCTCCGCTATCTCAGCGAGTCCATGATAAACTGATTGCGCGTATATCGGAGGCTTCAAAGATTTATCGTTCACCTGGGAAACATCGGGGAGTTAAGAGAGCGAATATTCGGTACACACACCTCGAAAGTGTGGGTTTGTATGTATAATGTAAAAAAAAAACCAACCGAACAACCGGGTATAACGGCATATTGGATTTATCGCTTTTATTGTCTCCGGATATCAAGTACCGATCCGAATTCATTGTCGACTGATCTCGTTGAGCCCTCAAATGCCTTTATGTTCCGGTCAACCGGAAGCCTCTCTCATAATCATTTTTTCCAAAACACACAAATGCGTATTGATATTTTTTTCTACGTTAAATAAACGAAATAAAAATGGAAATGCTCGTCCGTCATAAAGTATCTTCGTAAATAAAGATTCGCAATACCGGCGTGATGGAGGTTATTGCCTTCGTGGTATCAAGGCTTATTCACGGTATACGTTTTACTACCGACACGGAAAGGGCGGGCAGGCATCAGATGCGACAAAGCATCTCTTTTTTTTTAACCCTTTCGCTTTCAGAACGTTGTGCAAACTTTTAATAGAGTTTAAAGCACACGGGGGCGGAATTAAGCTTTTAATTACAAAGCCAAAATAAAGCGTTTAGAAACCGGGCGATGTAGAAGCCTTTTAATTTACGAAGATGATCGAGGGACAAGTGAATTACAAGCGAGCGACAAGTCAAGTACTGTGGTGTTCACAGACGCGAAGAAAATTAAGTCAAGCTAAACGCGAAAAATTCTGTACTAATCACACCGTTAACTGGATTGAATTTAAGACATTGCGAGATCCGATTAAAATAATTTGCGACCATTTTCTCAACCCTCTTACGCGGGAGAAATTCCGTTTTATTAAAGCAAAGTTGTCCTCCTCGTGTACAAAAGAGAAAATTGTGAGGGTTTTGCCAGATACATCGCACTTTCCAGCCGAATAAGGACCGACAGCCCCTTCTGTCATCCCTTGGTCCGATTTTATTCAACTCACTTCTACATCCAAGTGTCAGCGAAATGACACCCCGTCCGATTATCCGGATTCTGCGCGCCAACTCGCCCCGCGCTTTTAGCACGGCTCGCGAGCGCGTCGGATAATCTCGTCAGTTTCCACGTAGAACCGAAGATTTTCGTAGGCGCGATATATCGTCTTTGCACGCGCGCGAGAGCGTGCGAGAGCGAACGTGGGGAGAGATGTTGCACACCGCAGAGGCGCGCACGGGTGGGCTATCTATAGCGGCGAGTGTAACCGAACGGAGACTCGGGTGTCACTCAGGGATGACAAAACTCATTAATACCGATCTGCTTAATGCCCCGTCTCGTGTCCGACATTAATCTGCTTAAAAATACCCCTGCGGGGTGCGCGCGAGTGACCCGGCCATCTCAGATCGTCCGTGTACTTTGTAAGACACGCGTCGGTATCTCCGCGAGCGGGAGATCACGCGACACGCACGGAAACGCGCGCCGATCCCGACGTTAATGCTCCGCGCGGGCTGTCGCCTTCGCTCTGGAGATGCTCCGCGGGGCGAATACGGCGAGGCTCGAGAGGGAAGCGGAAACGACGGAAGTTTCGATCGCAGTCGAGTCTTATCGCTTCTGCTTGCGCGCCGTTAACTATTTCAGACGAGTCCGTGCGGCCAATCGCGACGATGTGAGATATTATTTTTGTATCTGACCTATTGACGCCGGCAATACTCTCGATACCACTGTACGGTGGAGACCTACTCGCATGGTGTTTTCATATAAAGGGCGGAGAGAATTTTCTATTAATTTACCCTGAAAATCACGTGATCGAGGGACAACAAGGGCATTTTCAACAATTTTGAGAGCTTCTTGAAATTTCGCTACACCGATTTAAAAAATATTACCTCACTCAAGAAAATTATTCATTAGGTAGATCCTAATAGCTTATTAACTTAAATTTTAAAAAATAATAAACAAATTAAAATATGCATTGCTTTAATCTAAGTATTTATTGCATACCAAAGAATAGATTATTTTCAATTTAAAAAATTTTACTTTATTTCCATAAAATGTTTACTAAGATGTCATTTTCACAGCGATGAAAATTGGACTTCTTATTTAACAAAAACTTCCCTTCTCTCTAGGCGGGCGTCTCGCCAATTCGACCACTGAGGCATACACTTTTCTATTGAACCATTTTTTGTGAAATTTTGTATACAAGGGTTCTTGGGGTCGCTGATTACAAATCCATTATCAGATTTTCATAAGTCAACACGGCGGACTCAAGATGGCGAAATGCGAAACTTGAAAGAATAACGTCATTCAACTGTAAATCAACTACGCTAAGAAACATGCCGGTGGCCGAATTGGTGAGACGCCCGCCTAGAAAGAAGGGAAGTCCAGGTTCAAACCCTGGCTGAGGTAATATTTTTCGCAATCAATTTTCTGTATTAAAAACTCTGGCCGGATAATGCCGATTAAAAGGTTAATTATTGTTATCTATTACTGGCAACCTAAAGAGATTTCTACGTTTGAAACAGTAGAAAAGTCGAGGTGGTAACGTGGGTTACCACTAGGCCTCAAAGGATTAAAGTTGTACGCAATTTATTATTTATATCGGCAATCGATTGATCAAAATGGAAAACTTGCGACGATCATTGTCTTTCGTGAAATCTTCGTTCAGCGAAAAATTATCCCGACTCTGTCATAGAATCTGTTCAAAGCACATTATATGTTGGCTGTATATGTGTGCCAGAAAACTACACTGGCTTACTTATTTTTACGGAAATACCGTCTATTTTTGCTCGACGTGCGCGCGAGACAACGAACGCAAATTTGATCTTATGGGCTCCTGAATCATGAGGCCGCGTAACGACTTGTGTGCACTAATGCCGCCTTATGCGATGCAGATGTTGATGATTTTTTTGTACGACAGAAGGAGTCATGAGCGAGAATTCGAGGGACCGCGGACACGCGGTGCACTAATCATTTCGCCGTTTCTGCTGCAAGCGAATTCGCGCTGCAGAAGGACGCCATACGATCTTTCTTGTAACGACCTTTCTACGTCACGTGTACACCGCAGTAATAAAGAGTGCGACGTAGCATACGAGTTTATAGGCATAATTTAAAAATCAGACAGTCTGAAATTAAGAGACGAATGTACGCAAAAATTAAATCCTTTTTTAAGTTTGTATTAATTTATGTGGTGATATAAAAAGAGTAACATTAACGACTGAAATGTTCGTTTTAATTGCAATGTTAATCACCAAGCAAGTACACTTCCGGTAAAGAAGTGCATTTAAATCTAAGGAGCATTTCTTCTCTCACGTTGAATATTGCAGGAGAAAGAGAGTCCACACTAATGCGACACTTAATCGCGGTAACTTCTTATCAATGTTGCATCCGTTGCAATATCCAAAGCTGAACTGACCCTTGTAAATACTGTCACTGTTATTTCACCAACAGTTAGAGGAAAGCCCTCTATTTCGAGATACATTTCCAATATCAGATAGCAAGTTTTCAACACAAAAATTCAATCAGAAATTTTTTTTCGCAACGATTGTACAGTCTAACAATGAATTTTCTACTAAACAGTTCTCGCTCCGAGGGCGACAAATTTATGGTGGAATCAACAGATGAGACCTATTAATTTAACATATTTAAATTAAGAAATCCCGCTATCTTATATTGGGAGCCTATTTTCATAAAAGGGGACTTTCCTCGAAAATGATCGTCGAAATAACCGGCGTGTCGATAGCATTTCTTTGTTATATAATTCGCCTACGCATAGGCACGCAATTCTAGTTACAGTCGCAGGAAAATGCGTCACGGAGCAAGAGGGACGGGCGGGCATCTCGGGCGTTAAGTACTTTCCCCCGAGAGCCTAAATTTGTAAGCAACCGTACGCAGGGTAAAACGCAAGTAATACCACTCACCGTTAATTGGTTGAAACCTTGCCAAAGGATCCGAGAATTGCCGAAGTCTGTCCGTCACGTACTGCGGCGACTCTCCATTCTGTAAATAAGAGAACGAATGTAAAGCTCCCGCTCTCTCTCTCTCTCTCTCTCTCTTTCTCTCTGTCTGTCTCTCATTCTCAATGTAGCTGTTTCCGTGTGAGCGGTGTTTCATCTCGCGACGCAAATGAAACGGGGCACGTCGCGAGCATATCATTCGCGATGGAGGCCAAGCGAGTGTGCTCGAGAATAATGGATTCTCAATAGGGGGAGGGGGGGGATTAGGGGGAGACGACGGTTTCAAATTAAATCAACTAACTCTCGACTATATCGCGCGAATGCCACTCGACAGAAAACCATCGATCGCGCCGCTTCGCTTGATTTCCCCGATAAGTAATAATACGTCCTGGTTTTAATTGCGCTTTCTTAATTTCACTCCTCGCGCCTCCTCTTTCCCCAGCGCATACCTCGTTTCTTCGATAATTTTATAAAATTATCAAGAAAGTTCAACTACTTACTACCTATACAATATGTGTCATAATTTACCTACATCACATCTTGAGAAAAATCGCACATATCAAGACGCAGCTTATAGAATCCGGAGACAAAGCAAAATATACGTATTTTCCTTTATCTAACTCTAATAATATCCGTTTGCTTCTCGTGAATTTTGGCACAGAACTATTTAATATACGCAAAAAAAAACTAAATAGAAATGTATCCTGCGTACCATTCCTTTGTTAAATTTACATTCGAGTAATGAAATTCTCTTCGCTTTGCTTTTGACGGTGACTCCACTGTTTAACGTGAATACGTTTGTGAAGCAATCGTATTGCAAAGAAAACGTTCACTGTACAAGCATTTTTGTAAAGCAATACAAAGCAAAGGCACGCTGACGGTGCAGCAACGTCAGTTCTGTTTTAATTCATCAAATCTGCAGCATTGTTGTCTCAACACTTGTTAATCAATTTAATATTTGTAACCCCGAGCAGACGCTTAACTCAAGCGATTATTAACAATATAAATTAGCCATTAATTATTATCGACCATCTGTGAGACCACACTTTTATTATTCTCGCCAAATAGCCGCTTCATCTTGCGTCTATTTTAGTTTATTATTTGTTTGTCAAGATATTTTTACATGGCGGTAGCAGAGACGGTCTTAAGGACCGTAATATTTAAGGCTTTTTAAGTGGGATAAGAAAGGGGACGGTAAACGTGCAGTCCCCATTATTTCTTCACTAAAAAGAAATCGAGTCGAAAATTTACTGCAGCACTATAAAGCTGTGAAGC
>NW_011967058.1:81026-85369 GCF_000949405.1 Vollenhovia emeryi | reverse complement strand
TTGAGCATTTGGTTTTACTTCATCCTCGGTAGGCTGCTAGCCTTGCCGAAGAAAACCTCCCCCATATTGAGGGCTATACCCCTAAAGCCCGTATCAGACTACGGATTGAGATTGGGACTAGATTGATATTTGACCAATCACAGTAAAGTTTACTAATCTCGTGTTTAGTAACTTTTACTCCAATTGGTCAAATTTCAATCTAATCTCAATCTCAATCCGTAGTCTGATACGGGCTTAAAGGGGTGTGTGTGTGCGTGCACGGAAAAAACAATGTAGCTGCTGTAGCTAAAACTTAGCAAAATAGGGACAGCTAATATTTTAGTTGTGATAGCTCAATATTTTGCTACTGTGCCTATTGTATTAGGTGCGACAGCAAACGGTTTGCTGTCGTAGCAAAATATTGAGCTATCACAACTAAAAATATTAGCTGTCCCTATTTTGCTAAGTTTTAGCTACAGCAGCTACATTGTTTTTTCCGTGTGACAAGGTGCTGTCGGTGGTTGCCACTTTTCTTCGGGAGATTCCGAAAAAAAAAAACCCCCCAGCGGTGTACGTGGATTTCAACTCGGATCTTTTCGTTCATTTATTTACTAAGCAGCGCGCATTTCTCTGCGCCACACTCGCCACACGTGGAATATACCTCCTGGTGAACCCGCCGGCACTCATTACGGAAGTCACAGGCCGCGCGTTTTGCCATCTGCGATCGCTAATACCTCGTTCAATTAATCCGCGTTCGAGGGCCCTTTCGAACGGGTCGCCGTGACGCGCATTACGCAGCGTCGTAATACAAACCCACGTAATCACGCCACGTAATCATGACATAATTGCGGTAGCGTGCGCGTCTGTGAGCGGCGCGCGAATTCGGCTCTAATTAGACGATAAAATCGCGCGGCGCGAGCCGTGCGTCTCGGGTGAGACGACGTCGTTGCCGAAGACGACGAGGAGGAAAGGAGAAATTTCGCGCCTTCTCGCAGCGCAAGATACACCCTCAGAAAGAATTTCTGTTACCGAGGCAGAAAATATTCTTGACCCATTTATATTTCTCGCAACCTCATTTAGCATGAAAATAAGACAATGTCAAAATAAAATCAATCATTCTTATTCTCCTCGATCGAATTAAACAGGATTGACTTACTATATTGCGACAAGAGTAAATTATATAAATGTAAGTTTATGTATTCTTGCGTGCCTATTGTCTTAGGTGCGACAGCAAACCGTGTGCTGTGGTTTAGAAATTTATAGTTAGTGCAAAATCTTTTTAGCAAGTCAAAATTAGCCACGGTAGCGAGAATGTTTTATTTTTAACGCGTAACTCAATGACTATTCACTGTTTTCGGTAATAATTCGCTGAGTGACTCCTTGAAGACTTGCGGCCACGAAGCTAGAACTTGGTCCAAGTTCTAGTTCCGAGAAATGTGTAGCGAATCAACGTGCAGCCATTCCATAAAAGCTGCAAGTTGGAATTGGGAACTAGAACTTGTACCAGGCTTCGTGGACACAGGCCTTTAGAGAGTAAGACGATTAGAGTAAATTCGACCCGTGCGGACAACTTGGATATAATCTCGACAACGACACTTAAACACCTCGAATACATTTTTGCACGTAGGCGAGGGATCGTCTGCCTTTCGGGACGCGGAGGACCGGCGAGACGCGTCCCTCGCATCGTCTTTAATGAATATTTATGCGGCGACGCGCGGCGCAAGAACAATTTTTCGCCGGTCGACTTATGCCGGCGGCGCGGCCGTCGTAAACCCCAAAGGATACGTCGGCTCGGGCCTCGATTTAGGGGCCGCGCGCAAGCTGAGAGGGCTTTGCCGAGGCGAAACGCTTCCAGGGTTTCGAAACGAGGACCGTCACTTTACCAATCGTAGATTCTGGCAGCGAGGGGCACGAAAACGCGTTAATGTACCACGCTGGTAGCAGGCGCGATAATGCATCCGCGGATCGCGACGACTGAATAAATTCCGGATAATCGCGCGGTCGGGAACACGCGGTTAAGTGCGAGATATTCTCGCACGAGCGCGAGCCACGGGATTGCTTTGCGCGCTCACCGGAAATCTCCGAAGACGTATGAGCGAGGAGGATCGTCCGCGGACGTCGCGCGGAGCGACTCGGGCGAGGGCGACTTTGACAAGCGCGAAGCATCCGCTTGTCTCCATTCGTCACACCGTGTGTAATCGTAAACTCAGCGCTCGCGATTTATTGATTCCGCGGCTCGACAACAAATAATAACGCACTTACGCACTTCTGACGCCCGCGGTTTTGCCGTTTGACTTCTGTGCGCTTTACTCCTCTTATATTTGTTTCTTTTTTCGCGTACGTCAAGTGCAATATTCAAAGGTTCGCTCCTTTTGCTTCGCCATCGGTTTCACGCGGCGGAGAAACGGTGAGAATTTTGCGCAACACGTCGAGTTAGGAATTCGAGTTTTCGCAACAGAGAAGAGATTGCAGCTTTTTTTTTATCGATCACCCTCCGGCAACCCCCTGGCGTGTCGCCAAGTGACCCGCCGTCTCGTGTCATATTTAATCTTTTATCCGTACCGAAATAATTCAACACGTTTCTCAAAGGGAAGTCTAGACGGCAGAGTAGTAATTATTGCATTCGATCTATAAGCACAGCGGTGAATGCTACCAGGCGATACTCCAGATAAATGTGTGCACAGTCCGCGTGCGTGTGCAGTGATGGACAGAATGGTTGTGAGAATTCTTTTTTTTTTTTTAGTGAGTTTAAGGACGCGCATTTAGATTCGGGGTTACGTTCCACAATCTTCTTCTCCGAGGCCGTTCCGAAACCATTTTGAGCGTTCTCGATCTATTTTTCGAGTAAAATTTTCCTGTGACAAAATGTTTCGGAACGTAAACCCGCATCTAACTGCGCGTTCCTAAATTCGTTAAAAAACTGTCGCTACCATTCTGTCCATCACTGTACACGCCGCAAATACATCGTGAACACCGGGGAAAAAGGGACTTAGGTTTTCCGTAACAGACATTTTCGTGGCGTATTTCCGTGGCACTCGGTTTCTGACGGTAACTGTTCGCTTACACAAAGGCTCGACCTGATTACGGCCAAGTTGGTGATAAATTACGCAGATCTAAATTGTCACTGTCAGCCGAAGACTCGAGCTCCGGCAACACCCACGTCATCTTGGCCGTCATTTCATATTGTAACGTCAAACATGTCGGGAGATGATGTTAAAGTTATTCACAATTTACGGTTAAATGGGTGACTTCGTGCCAATAAAATTATCGTAGTGCGACGGAGAATTGAAAGGCTCGTTACGTATACCAATACCGCGCGACGTTCTCCGCGGATTTACGAACAATCAGGCGGACGTAAAGAATTCGATTGACGCGAGAGAAGCGTAAGGATGATGAGAAAGTATAATGGGGGAAAAAAAATCGAGTAGCCGGGGACGAGGACTAAATGGGCGGAGGGCAACGAAGCAAAGTCAGAAATCAAAGCTTAACAAGGAAGCAGTCGTTCCGATCGACATTGAAAGCTCGTTTTCCCCGTCAGTGGCTACCACCGGAGCATGGTCGGCGAATGCGCATCGGATGCATTCCGGGCGTGGGGCGCGAGGGTGCGGAATGAAGAGTTCGTGATCGGGAATCGCTTCTCGCTCTCCACGAGAGAGACAGAGAGAGAGAGAGAGAGAGAGAGAGAGAGAGAGAGAGAGAGAGAGAGAGGGGGAGAGAGAGAGAGTTGGTCGCGTTCTTTCACCCTTTCTTCCATTTTTCTTTTCCTCTTCGCGCTCACGTATCGATCAACGCGGCGCGCCGGAATACCAATCGCCCATCCGGTCTGCGAAAATTCACTCTTCCTCCTCTCCACCTCGCTTACTCCCGCGTTCTCTCCACGGGCGGCGATGCACCCCGCTAAACGCACCCCGCGGGCGTTTTATTCGGCCCCGTATCATCTGTTTGTCCTCGGCGCATCTATATGCGGCGTCGCCGCGGACTATTCTCGGAGTGAAAGCGATTCCTCTCGCCACCGTTCACCGCCGCCGCGTGTTTCGAGAAACGCTCCGACATCCAGCGCGATACATTCTCCCGGCAGTGATATACATCCACCGTGGAAATCGAGGTAAAACGGTGTCCACTCGTAATCGGACGAGGCAACGATCGAAAACGAAAAGTTCCGTCAGCTTGCAGCAACACATACGCGAACACATATGAGGAAATCGATCTCCGACAGAAAAACGATCAGCATTAATCCCTCTCACTCGTTCTCTCTCTCTCTCTCTCTCTCTTTCTCCATTCCTGCCGTTCTTTTTTCTTTATTCAAATCGGTTCTTCGATTCTAATACATCGTGAAATAGACGAAATTGTACGTTTCCCCTTCT
>NW_011967058.1:67201-80686 GCF_000949405.1 Vollenhovia emeryi | reverse complement strand
TTGAAATGGTTTCGGAGTGGCCATCGAATAAAATATCCCCCGGAGAAGAAGATCGTGAAACGTAATCCTGGATCTAAATGCACGTCCCTAAACATATTTAAAAAACAGTGCTGCAGCCATCCCGTCCGTCACTGTACACTGCGCGATTCGCAACTATTCAGATAGGAGACTCGTGCGAATGACAAATTCGTCGCGTTCGTTGCCCACCATTCGTGTCGATCACGCTAGCGAAGCGACTCTTTGATAAAATCAAAGGACAAACCAATAAATTTGCGCTTCGCTTCGTGTATAGAGAGCTATACTGTACAATCCAATAAATCACTGATCGCAAATATTGTAATGCGGAGTTTATACCGGCGAACGCGATGGATTTCTGCGAATTTCGCGATTTGCAAATCACGGGTCATCAGTCGCGTATAATTAGCTTTACGTGGCGCGCGTGCATTGTCATCGTTTCGGGAAATTCGCCGAGCGACATCGGTGCCGATCACGTTCGCGCGTTGTGCACCGAAGCGCCAGCGCGGCCTCGATATCTCCGAGTATTAATATCGGACGAAAATCCCTCGGCGGCGGTACGTCGTCGGGCTTAGGGTCAAACGAGCTCGCCGGCGCGCGGCAGCGTAGGATCGGCGAGCAAGGGGGTCGACGAAAGCGCGAGACAAATTGAGCCCGGGCTTTGTAAGACGCGGCCTAGGCCGCGGAACGCGGAGCCCGCCCGTCGTGTCGCGCGCAGGCACGAAGAGGGCGCCCGGGGCGAAGGGGTCGAGGGCCCCCCCGCGCTTCCGGTGCCGCGGTACGAGCGTGGGCACCGGAGGGAAAAGGGATTCCTGAGCGAGCGCAGGAATTTCGCGGCGCGACGTCGTCGCGTCCACGGAGATTCCCTCCTCTCCCGGCTGGAATGGAGAACGGACAGGAGGGGGATTACACAATGAAATATACTTCTCTTTCGCGAGCACGTCGACGCACCCTCGCTAAATATAAGCCCGTCGCCTCGCGCCGGCAAAGTCCCACAAATCGCACGAAACGCAACGCGGCAAGAGAGGAGATCGCCCCGCGTCGGGTCCATTGGGTCAACTCCTACCTTTTGCCGCCCCTACGCTTCTTCCAGTAGCCACCCACTTGGCTGCATGGAGGAGAAAAAATAGTGTGTATCACGATAGACGATCGGGATCATTCGATAATGCCACTTAAGAGCATCTTAAGCGCCGGACGGATAAGCACGCTTGCCGCCTCTCGAGGAAAATAAGCCCGCCCGAGTTCAATTGGATCCCATTCTCGTTGCCGATCGCGCGGATCTATCTCCACCTCTGGGGCTGCGAGGCCCGATAATTTACGCGATACTTTGAACCTAAGGATCCCCGATCGTTTAAAACTCTTTCGCCTTTCGACCCAACTCGGAGTACAACGACAGCAGCACTTTGTGCCGAGACTTACGGGATTCTCGAACAGTTGAGAATCGTCCTTGTAAAACTTACTCTGTAAAAGACAGTCGGTGGATTATCACTGAAAACAGTGAATACTCGCTGACGCACACTCATTTACAAGTACGTCACTGCGATTTTCGATAGTACACTTATAACTGTGAATCAGTGACTATTAATCAGTGAAGATTAACTTTTAGAGAGTAAGGGATAAACAATGTCCAGCCAAGTTGATTAACTAATAAGAATTCTTCAATTTCGCCAGCGATAATTAACGTCAGTGTTTCCTCGACCATACCTGGCATTTTTAATAATGCAGAAAGTTTATTGCGAAAACTATTATCTCAGCCAGGGTTTGAACCTGGACCTCCCTGTCGAATTGGTGAGACGCCCGTCTAGAGTGCAGGGAGGTCCAGGTTCAAACCCTGGCTGAGGTAATATCCTTCGCAATAAATTTTCTGTATTATTACAAAATGCCAGGTGCGGTCAAGTTGATTAAGTTGATGAACCAAATTCATCAAGTCTTCGAATCAAATAGATCTGTTACACTAATCGCGTTTCATCGTAACCGAGTATTTACCGCGGCTTTCTTACCTCTCGACAACAAATGTTTGCAGAAATAATGAAATTCGCGAGTAGATGTGAAGCGCACGTCTGCATGGAAATAGACAGTGGCGGTGGATAAAGCCCGATCGATCGGATGTAACGCGTCGAGCAACGAGTGTTCGATGAAAGAGAAACACAATTACATTCCAATTAACGTCTGAAATCGGAATGGCTCCGAGACAACCATCCGACGGTGTATATCACCGGCCGTCGCTCGATGTAAAACTTAACGAACCCGAGCGAAATGGAAACTTTCATTCGCAGATTTATCATTCGGATATACTCGCTAACTTTGTACGAATTCCGCCAAGGTACACGATGTCGTGTCACGCTTGCAAAATTTTTCTCTAAATAAAATTTATAGAGGAGAGTCCTCTATTACGAAGTAGGATCTTAATATGGGATAGCGGGGTTTCCGCTAAAATGCTAAATTAATAGGCATCGTCTGTTGGTTCCATCATGAATTTGTTGCCCCTGGAGCGAAATCTGTTTAGTGAAAAATTCATGGATTGTGTAATCGTTGCGAAAAAGAGATTTGTGATTGAATTTGGGTGTTGAAAACCTGCTATCTCATAATAGAGGACTTTCCTCTAATAACAAATAATATGTTTCGACAGACGTGAAATGATATTCCGAGTACAGCTTAAAGATAACTAATTGCAGCTGTTTACCGTATTCAGAGTTTATTTGTCGTATACACACGGGAAAAACGTACTGTTGAATTAAACAGCAATGAAATTGCGTGAATTAAACGTTGACGTCACAAACATAAATAATCCACTCAATTGTATTTGCTATGGATTGTAATTTTAAGAGTTGAACTAAATGTCCAGATTATTAAAACAACTATCTCATGTTTTTCATTCGTTAATCCTCATGCTGTTTCAACGATTTTATTTCAATAACACCGATCTCGTTGATACAACACTACTGTTTCTCCCGTGTATGCACACGAAATACTACGTTGCATGTACATAAATTCGTTGTACAATATTTTATAAAATTGCTAGATGCAGCTTTTTAAAGGGCTACGGGGATACACCCAGTCCACTTTCGTTAAAAAGAACAGAGCGATTTTTATGCGTGCGAGTTGCATCGACATATTTTCGTTACGATAATCTACATAAACGGCAGCGCGTTCTTTTGAGAGTGAGAAACTCGAGCGTAACCCTTTTTACGCACGCTGGAAAAAAACGATGATACGAGCTTAATGGTGTCGCGGGTCAAAAACCATTAGAACCGGTGGATCGTGTGCGACGCACGTGTCAGACATGTGTGTGACTATGTGGTTATGTAGACTGCAACGTTTAAATGTATCTTGTTTCAGCGGTGCAACCGCTTTTTACGAGACTCTTACTCTCTATCAGATAGAAACGTTAAGTGAACTGTGAAGCAAAGTCTAATTTATCTTATGATAAGATTTCATATATATCAAGCTTTGGTAATTGTTTTATAAATTGTCCAACGAATTATCTCAGCGGTATCGGGAGGACCGTCAATTTTATTCAACTGCAATGGAAAGCAACATCGTCGCAAGTGTCTCAAAATGTAATTACTAAGACGCCTACTTGAGAAACCGCACGCGGTTAAAATCTCCGAAGCTAACTCGCAATTTAACGTTCAAAATTAGAAGATTATCGCGGCTACCGTTGTCAAAGAGCGTCTGAAATTGTTCCGTGTGTTAAAATTATATAATTTAACACGGACTCTTTCCGGCGCGGAATTTAAATTCGAAGCACGATGCGCTCCACTGAGACTAATCTCGGTGCTCGCTGATCTTATTAATTTGTACTATCACACGTGACACGTACCATGCTCTCAGCGGAAGGGTGATCCTGATGTCCGGAAGGCCTATTTCCTTGCAGCAGCGCCTCGAGACTCTCGATATACTCGATGGCGTTCCGCAATATCTCCACTTTCGGTAAACGTTGGTTGGGGTTGTTGCTCGTTCGCCTCTTGAGCACCTCAAAGGCCTCGTTGACCTGTAATAGAAATTGCATAATTAACCACATGCGTCGCCGACCGCGTGAATAATACACACGTCAATACAATGCGCGTTGCAGAAGGGAAACATCTTGCGGAACGGAGCGTTATCGCGTTCGTTCGCCGGCAGAATTTCCTCAAAATTGCCAGACGCACGAAATATAATAATAATAATAATAATAATAATAACTTTATTTACGGGTAAAGAACCCTTTAGCATACATGAAAAGTAAAATTGAGAAAATAATTTGACAATTTAGACAATTTATAAATATGTTTTAACAATTTCATCACGAGGTCCATATAGTGTTGGCGAAGTATCATTTTCAGACAGAAAGCACAATCGAAATCATGATTAAGGATAGTTTAAACGCAAAAGAGCAATAGTAAGATCACGTCTGAAAGAATGTACAGATCCGTTAAAAAAATTTACAAGATTCGAGTATTTATTTGCAGAAATCTTCAGTCTATTTAGGCATGAGTTTAATCCATATAGTGTGCGGTGATATTCGCTTTGGAAAACATTGTGTTTCCTTAGAGCCCTAGTTGGTACGCATAAATTTATTTTATTTAATAAGTCCGGACAGTTGTTGATGCTATTGAGAATCTTAAAGAAGAAGGTTAGGTCATGAATTTTCCTTCTGTCCTCTAAAGATAGCAGATGTAAGTTACTTAAAATGGGGCAATAGTCATGACAGGTGATATCCATGGGGTTGCCCATACGGTAAGCAATCATACGTAAAAACTTATGCTGGACTCGCTCAATTAGATTACGGTGACACTTATAGTATGGAGACCAGACAACAGAGCAGTACTCCAACTTAGAGCGTACTAGGGCGCGGTATAATAGTTTAAGAGTGGCAACATTTTTTAAGTACTTTCCCCAACGGAGTATGAAGCCAAGCGCTCTATTAGCAGACGAAACCATCATTCGAATATGACCGTTGAATGTGAGATCGGCACTGAACAAGATACCGAGATCTCGAGCCTCACGCAGAGCTAAAAGAGGTGAGTCGTTGAGAAAATAGTCATATATGACAGGATTCGGTCGGAGTGTAAAATGGATAACAAAACATTTTGCCACATTTAGATAAAGACGGTTCCTCACACACCAGAGCTCGAGTCTAGATAGGTCATGCTTAAAAGCGCATCTGCAGGTCCATCAATTCGTCGAAATAGTTTAAGGTCATCGGCATATAATAAAAAGTTAGAAAAATTAATATAAGTAGTTATGTCATTAATAAATAAAATAAATAAAAGAGGACCAAGGTGTGAGCCCTGTGGTACTCCAGAGGACACAGATATGTATTTGGAAAAGCAGTTTTTATATTTAACAACCTGAGCTCATTGAGGAAGCTAGAGATCCAGCGCAGTAAGGAACCTCCAAATCCAAGGACTTGGAGTTTACATATTAAAATATTGTGGTCAACTTTGTCAAATGCTTTGCTAAAATCTGTGTAAATAGAGTCGACCTGGGCTCCATTCTCGATTTCAGATGTTAAGTAATCATAGTAGCTCACGAGTCCGGCAAAGCTGTTTTATATTATCAGGTACGCATGACAAGTTCGTTGCGGGTGTCGCGTTTTTTACTCCGCTCAACTCTTCCTCATATTGCGCATGCAGGACACGCGGGCGTCGGATTTCAAACGACTCTCAGCGAGATTTAACACTTGGGCCCATCCTCGAAACACCGTTTCGTCATTCGAATCATCCAGAGCGGCGCTTAGTCGACGATCACTTCGCGTACGCAGATGTTTTCCTTCCGTCAGCGCGTTTCTCTTTGAGGTTGTTCACTTCGAAAACACACGATTCATGCACGATGTGCTTCAAGTAATTATAAGCAGAGTGGCCAAAACAGCAACGTGTATGCTCAGCAAACGAAAAATGCGATTTAGGTCATTCACGAAAATCTGAATGATTGCAGATTATATCACGAATGTATTGCACAATAAAGACCTGCGCATTATCAGAGCGAACAGAAGAAACGCTGCTACAGCTAGCGCCGAGCTGTTTTTCGAATCAAACTTATACAAAATCCCGCACGCCGCCATTGTACTTGCGTTATCAACCCTTTAAGTCTAATCTAAAACAACGTGCTCTTTGCGGCTAGAAACATTGTATTTTACAGTCAATAGATACGTTTAAAAAATGTACGCGAGTTCATCAAATCGTACATTGTACTTTGTATAATACAATGTACAATCGTACAGTGTCGACAAATTTTTTAAGCGCTTCGATTCGTTTATATAAAATAGAATGTTTCCGGGTGCGGAGAGCACATTGTAAATTAGGTTTTATAAAAGCGCGAAACGAAGGATATGCACGTTTCCAGGATGCGAGACATCTACGAAATGCGCGAGGCATGGCTTAAATTAAAAACTCCAAAACGCGTTGAACTGTGGCAGCGAATCAAAAGATTTCAGTTTCAACGCAGGAAGCTCGCGGCAAGCTTCTCATTGCCGTACGCTCGCGTTGCCGCAGCTCAACTACATCTATGGAGTTTCAGGGGGTTGCTTTAGCTTTAGGGGGTTGATGGCAACTGACCTTTCTCAAGCGCCGTCTCTCGCGCAGGGTGGCGGCTTTCCTCCGGTCGACGGTGACCGTCTTCTTCTTGCAGGCCTTGCAGGCCCACAGGAGACACCTGCGCGGCCCATGCGGCGAGCCGGCATCCAAAACGTGAGGATGGGGCACATGCTCGATCGACTCGCCCTCGGTCGCCTCGCTCGTCTCGTTGGTCTCGTTGGCCTCGCTGATCTCGTTGGTCTCGTCGGCGTCCGCGGAGCCGGACTCGAGGTCGGCCGAAGCGTCCGCCGATATCACTGACGAGGCGTCGTCCGAATCGAGGGTGTACCGAGACTGCGACCTGAAACGCAAATCGGAATTACTGACGGAGGAGAACATGAAGAGCAATTCTTATCCTTTACCGTCTAACTATAATTGCACTTCTCGTTAGAGCTCGTTGAAAATTTTTATTTCCGACTGCGAACGAATGTCAACGGTATACGTTCGATATATTATCTGGTGGCGAGTGTGGCCGCGGAGAAATGTGCGCTGCTTAGTAACCAAGTAAATGGAAAGATCCGAGTTCAAATCCACGGACACCGCTGGTCTTTTTAAGAATTTTCCGAAGGGAAGTGGCAACCACCGAGAGTATCTTGCCACACATACCCCTTTGGAGGTATAGCCCTCCAGATGGGAGGTTTCCTTCAGCAAAGTTTAGCAGACTACCGAAGATGACGTAAAATCAAATGCTCAAAGTACCAGAACGAGAACTGGATAAAACAGGCTTGAAGCCTAATACACGAGGAGGAAGAAGATTATTTGTGTTATACATTCGAGTATGTCGCAGCATTTTGCAGAGATCTTCGATACAACTGCTTATCCCCGTGGGTATATGCACGCGCATATAACACACCGCGACATAAATTTCGATTCGCGGAAGACGGGCTGTTGCGCGCTGAACGTAAAAGCCGCGCCGACTTACCGGGCGCTGAAAGGCCCGGCGTATAGATATTTGGTGAACGAATTTGCAGATTCTTGCCTTAATCATCCTTTAGTTATCGCCGGCAGTTAATGACGGACGCAGGCGCGTAGGTCCGTCAGGAGGCGGTTTCCGCGATTGGACACGTTCCAGGTGGTCCCGCCGAGAATGTATTTCCTCGCCGCGAGAAGACGCCTCTCGTCTCGGCGAGAGGGACGGTTGTGTAAAGGCGGAACGCGACGGACGAAGCGAAAATCGTTTAATACGTGGTAAAGCCGTCGTCGAGTCTATCATTGGTGATAATAACTCCCGTCCTCGATTCGATCGTGCGACAACCATAAACGCGTCGATCTCGTTTAAATTTCATCACATCGCAAAATGGGCGGGGGTCAAAAAACTGACGGCGGAAAATTTTCCAATAGACTTGTCAGACGAAGTGACGCAAAAGCGTCATTTCCTTAAGTAATCGTAAAAATATTAAGACGATATCTTTCTACGCGTTTTTAAAAGGGTATTAACTCAATATTTAAATAACTTCCTAATCGATTTTATAAATTTTTACTAAGAGTAATTATAACAACGGAGAAAGAGAGAACGCTATCTGGAGAAACGTATTTCTGTGTGCGTCCAGGTACATACGCGCGAAATGTATTGTTCAATTAAAATTCGCCACGGCGCGAACGTACCGTTACGCTAATCCTATAATAGTAATTCGTGAAAGCGTACATATTGCAGCTTTGCGCTTTGACAGTAAAACAGTGTTGAATAAATCTGATTTGGACACGCCAAATCCAATAATGCCTCGATACTACAAAGGTAAAAGCCAAGAGACGAGAAATGCATAGAAGACTGATCCTAGCGCACGAGATGTGACGATCCGAAGAAAGGACGGTACTTTTATGGACAAACCAAAAAAATATGGTTATTATTAGAATAATGTGAAAGGAATTTGAAAAAGTACTTCGGATTACGTATATATTTTTGTTACGTTACGTAATTTTGAGATACGATAGCAGAATAATGGGTAACAAATAAAAGGATGGCAAATGGTAAATGGGATTCCAATTGATAGTTCCAGTAACATGTCGAACGTTGCAAGGAAACCGATAAGAGAAACGGGAAAAACAGGCAGGAATCTTGGAGGGATGATCAATCTTGTCATCTGGCGCAATGAAGAACAATTAGTCATATTTTCGTGGGCATCCATCAGAGTAACTGAAGTTTTCAAACGCTAATTCGTCAAGCGCCACGTTCTTGCGAAAATCCGATATACTCGAGGAAGGATAAAAGTATTAAATTTCACTTTTCTCGACGATATATATTGTGGACACCAATCTTAGTCCAGAAACGCGATATATACATATAACTGCGCTTAGCCAGCGCCCCTTCCGTCCAGAAAAAGATTTATTTAAGTTTAAATAAATGAGATACGTTGAAATCACACGTTTTCTGAATCTATTAAATTTTCATTTACTTCTACTAAAACATTCGCTAGATTTGAGGAAATAGATATAAATTCTCTTCGAGATCCCGGTCTTGGGTAAAAATTTTGATTAAGATAAAGAAATAATTTCTTTAAAGACGTCCGATTTACCTTATCATCTCGAACTATAAAAATGTCTCCTGTTCGTGGTGCAATTTTGATTTAAAAACACGTCAAGTAAAATGCGCAATGCCGTAAGAAAGTTAAGAAAACTAAACAGACGACGGATAAGAAATCCCGAGGAGAACCTGGTTGTTATTGGCGAATTAAATTTCTAACGTGTGTACCTTAACAGAACAATACAATTCAGAATGTTCTTCGCAGAATGTATGCTCGAATGTGGGGCGTTGAACGGGTGTATGGACTGTACTTCATTATCTCCGTGTGCTATAATTATTTTAGAAGTTGTGCTTATACTTTTTTTTATGAAACGACTAACACAAAGGCGGAGGAAGGCAAGAAGGAAGAGACAAGCGAGATGTTACGAAGTTGCGATGCCCTGACAGGAACGGAAACCGGAACACACCGAAGAAACAAAGTCTTGTACAGTAAAAGTGGCCGTAATTATAAGATATACATCCCCTTTTTCAAATTTAATTAAGCTTATTTAAATAGAACCAGAATATCAATTTAAAATGCATTTTTCTTGCAACTAACTTAATAAGATATTTCGCGAGAGAAGGCTATAAATTGCCTTTAGTTCGTTCCGATACCACAATCGCTTGATCGATGACGTTATGTAAGGAACGCAATAATATCGATGCCCATGAAATCGTTATGGGATTTGTGTGTTGTAGCAAAGCTTCATTTCAAATTCCCTCTGATTGCTTCACTAATAGGTAGTCGCGGTGGCCTAATTTTAAGTCCGTCGTACGACACTACAAACTTGCAACTTGATCGATAACGTTATGTAAGGAATACAATAATATTGATACGCATGAAATCGTTATGGGATGTGTGTGCTGTAGCGGAACTTCATTTCAAATTCCCTCTGATTGCCTCACTAATAGGTAGTTGCGGTGGCCTAATTTTAAGTCCGTCGTAAGACACTGCAAACTTGCGACCCGCTCACCTGACGCGGTCGTTGCGGTAGTTCAACGAGCCGGCTGACGCCAAGACGTTGTTAGCGCCGATAATCCTCGCGCGATCGTCCGTGTCCCTTCTGCTGACGTATCCCTGCAGATACTCGGACTCGGTCGGCGCGTAGACGCGCCGATATCGATGGGGATGATGCGGATGATGGTGGTGGTGGTGATGGTGGTGCAAGTGGTGCCGGTAACCGTCGTAGGCCGACCTCGTGACCGCTTCGTAGGCGTAAGGCACCGTATCCGTCACGAAGGTCATCATCTCACGCGATTCGTCGTCGGGGGGTGGGCGTGCGACGTCACGTGCCGGTCACTGTACACGATCGCCGGTGGCAGCCGTCGAAGCGCGCCGATCCGTCCGCGTGTCCACTCTCGAACTCATCCCGGAGACCGGCGGAAACGGCGTGAAATCGATGCGCGTCGTCTAATGCGATTTTTCCTCGAGTGACGTCACATGCGTCTCGATCGCCGCGTTCCCCATCAGACGATCACTCGTCCGATCTTCTCGACTGTGCTATACGACTATTGCGAGAAGGTTTGACGCGGATAGAAGTCCGCGCTGGGCGAAGGTATCCAGCGGATATGACCTTTCGGGATGACAGTCCAGGTGGTAATGTGATGAAAAGTTAGCTGATCCGAAGACAGAGATGACTGAAGGTGCCTGTCGTGAAATCGCGACAGCGCCTTCTCTCTGCTTTCGCTCGTCGTGACGGCGGCTAATTTGCTCTTCTCTTCTTCCCGCTGGAAGGAACGATGAATCACTAATCTCGGCGAAGACACAAACGCATTTGATGGTCGGTGTTAATTTAACTTCTCCTCTTTTAACTTCTTCGTTAACTTCACCGTAGTCCAACGCTCTCTTGGCCAATTCCGTCCAAGGTAATTTTCCGCTCTGATTCGCTAAAACCACCGAGATTCCACCCTCGCGCGTCGCTCGTTATTTAAGTTGCTCAATTCACTCGTCTGCTCGCTGCTCCTCGACGGCACGCGGCGATCTTTGCGTATCCGACGACCGGCACAGCTCGGACCAATTCAGTGAATCGAGAAGAACGGAATTACATTTTACACGGGTCTTACGGATCACACAAGAGCTCGAAGCGCTCCGCGCCAATCGATCGCGCGCGTAGCTCGAGATATACGGCGCGAACGCACTTACGCCTCGTGATCTATAAAGATCGCCACTCTCCGACCACCGAAGAGATGTGATATTTCGAGAAAAGATCCGGCGACGTCGCGAGCGAGCCTCGTGGACGATTCTTGCCGGCGCACCGGGGAGGAAAACTTCCGCACGGTCTATCCGACCGGTACTGGTACCAGATGCCAGACGGATCCGAAAAGCTCGTAGTCGGAGATCAGAGTGAAGACTTGGGCAGCCTCCCGGTAGCTATCGGCTCCTCCGCCACATGGCATCTCTTGACGCGCGCGAGCGTGCGTGTCGTTAAACTCGCTCGGGTCGCTCGCGCACGCACACTCGCGCGCGTAGGAGACACGTTGGGATTATTTTACGCGTTACATGCACGTCGACGACGGTCACACCCAGGCTGACTATTTTTAAGGACGCCCGGCCAATCGGGACCGGGGAAAATCGCCTTCGAACCCGCTGTCGCTCCGCCTCTGTGCTGTCATAGATGCACGAGTTTGGCAGGGGCTCATCACGGGGTGTGGTTTAATCATTAATGAGAGTTAGATTCGTCGGACGGGAGCTCCCGGCCGCGGCGAAGTCACCGACGAGAGGGCCGTTGGCTTTACGTGCGAACTCGGGGTTTAAATCAACGCTGGTAGCACGGTGGTCCGAAAGCATAACAACCCAGACGAAGTGCTAATCGACTAAGGACTGCTATCGCGAGCATTAGTCGTGGTTAACTGAGATTTAAACGTCTCTCCGTTTTCCTTCCTTCTGGCTTCCTCTGGAGGAAGACGGTTGATCATCTGACAATCCCATGTTAACATTAACTAACGTTTCTGATGGGGGGGGGCTCTATATTCCTCGTCCATTTATTTAATGATAAGGTTCATTGGTTTCTTAACAAATAGGTAATTAAATAGTGAGAGGAAGGTTCAAACCCTGGCTGAGGTAAAGTGCTCTATTATGAGATAGGATTCTAATGTGAGATAGTAGGTTTTCAACGTCCAAATTCAATCAAAAATCTTTTTTCGCATCGATTACGCGATCTAACAATCAATTTTCCACTAAACAGATTTCATTCCAAGGGCAACGAATTCATGGTGAAAAACCAACAGACGATGCCTATTAATTAAGTGGAAACTACGCTATCTCATATTAGGAGCCTATCTTATAATAGGGGACTGTCCTCTAATATTTTTTGTAATCAATTTAAAATAAGAATTATTTAGACAATAACATCCTGTTACGATTCTTCAGCCTTTATTCCTTCGAAATAGATAACTTTTTGAAATCATTCAAAATACCCTCAACAGACAGCATTTAAGGTTTGATAATCAAATAAACACAAATCTGCAAATGCCAAAAGTTTTCCTTCGTCACAAAAGAACGTATCAAGCTTCGACATTGGGCATCTTTATAAACCTTAAAAATTAAAGTGAAAGAGGCTCGACTTAAAGAGACTCATCGTGAAATTATTGTCAAACATGACATGTAATACTTTGAGAAAGAACATATGTGTATACATCCAATTTACTTTTCGTGCGTTTTTTCCGCGATTCTTTTCGCACCAGGTGTTCCAAATAGCGGTTTTTCGCAAACTCTTTCACAAGTGATATTTATCCAGAGAAACTACAATATATTTTTCAATCATCGTTATAGTTGCAATCGTATTTCAGCGGTTCGGTGGTTATTGTCAGTCACGTTTCGATTGTTATTCACACACTGTTCGTTCATCTCCTTATTCTTTTCAAATTTACTTATATAAACTGCTCCATTCACGGTTTTTCTTTGCAAATAACGCGATTTTCTTTCAGAACGTATCCACCGCATTAAAGGAGAGTCGGGCGAATTCCCGTTCAATTTGTCAAACATCTCGATAAATCGTAAGACGAAACATTTCGATTCGCCTCATAATTATTACATAATTGCCAGACTCAATCCTCAATCCCTTTCTAATTCAACTGTGTCAATTGTACGTATGTATTTCATCCGGCGATAGTTTCCGCGGATATTGCGGCTTGCCAACGGCTCCTGATACGTTCCAGCGCAGGATTCAAAAATACTTAACTGAAATGTACCAGTTTATAGTCGGACACTAATAAAAAGAAAAAGTCTTCATTACAGCGTGCCGTGGTTTTTGACAGATATTCCAATACGCGTCCGATAGTCGATCAGATTTGCGGTTTGACTGGAGAGAGAGCAAGAGCAAAAGCGCGCGCATGAGAGAGAGAGAGAGAGAGAGAGAGAGAGAGAGAGAGAGAGAGAGAGAGAGAGAGAGAGAGAGAGAGAGAGAGAGAGAG
>NW_011967058.1:56490-64730 GCF_000949405.1 Vollenhovia emeryi | reverse complement strand
GACACAGAGAGACCTGGGAGAGACACAGAAAGACGGGGAGAGACATGGAGAGACGGGGAGAGACAGGGAGAGACACGGAGAGACAGGGAGAGACAGGAAAAGATACGGAGAAGCACGGAGGGACAGGGAGAGACACGGAAAGACAGAGAGAGACAGGGAGAGACAGGGAGAGACACGGAGAGACAAGGAAAGACATGGAGAGACGGGGAGAGCTGGGGAGAGACACTGAGAGACGGGAAGAGACGAGGAGAGACATGGAGAGACATGAGGAGAGAGAGAGAGAGAGAGAACCCGTGGAACAGCACATATAGGGCGCCCATATAGATAGCCGACTAGTTACGCAGATACGTAAACTTTATGTAAATCTAGTGGTGTCTGTCACATTTTATGCTCCGAGCTTTCACAGAATTAAAATAGACTATTGAGCGTCGAATAAAATCTAAAATTATCCTGGCAGCGATCCAGACGCACGGAGATAGAAAACGGGGTGAGGTCTCAGCCTACCGAACGTCGCATCGGTTCCTTCGAATACCGATCGCCGCTACAATCTCACGCATGTCCACGCGCGCGGAAACGTGGCGGCGTTAAAACGGGGGCGATCACGTTTTCCTCGGCAGAGTCGACGATCGAACCGTTGGAAATCATGAGTCACGTTCCGCGTAAACGCGTCCGGAATCCTGCGGCATGCGGCATACTCTGTATGTGTGTGTGTGTGTGTGTGTGTGTGTGTGTGTGTGTATGTGTGTGTGCGTGTGGTGTGTGCGTGTGTGCGTGTGTGCTGACTACAGGAAAACAAGAACAGTTCACGAGAACAAACTTCAATTAATCGGTGTTCCAGATTTATTAACCCTTTACAATCCCGTGTCGAGTTTGAATTAACTCGATATTTCGCAGTGGCCCTTTGCAGTGTTTTACAAGCAATCGAAATGGTGCATAATTATAATTGCATATTTGAATATTACACAAACACACGCATAAACTAACAACAACAGCAGCAGCAGCAACAATAACAATAGCAACGACAATAACAATAACAATAAGTTATTGTTTATACCTTGATGTTTATCATGTAATAAATAAAGAATAAAACTTCTTCAACTATATTCGCCGATTAAATCAATTGGAGAAGAACGAGATACTTATTCATTTATGAAAAACAAATGAGTAATATAAGTGCTTCATCAAGCATGATAAAATAAAAGATAATTGAATGACAATACGTTACGTGTGTATTTTTACGGTATTTTAATCGATTCTGGAACCGACGTTAAATGGGATTATCTCGCTTTCGCAGCAGAGCAACGATTGAATACTGAATCACGAGACGTCACTTGTCCAAACACACACGTTCGGAATCGCTGTCCAGCATTTAATATGCTGGTCGCTCAGATTATAGGAGAACGGGCGGCGGTTCCGAATAAACGGTAGTTCGAGGAATATCCACGTTTACCGAGTATACATAAATTTAATAGCGACGATACCTGTGTATTGTAACTAATCCTCAAAAATAGTCAAAGATCCTTTGAAAATGAGCGAGAAGATGAGGTTTCATTGTTTGCGCAACGAACTTGCATGTGACCTTATTGCGGACATTTTTGGTTTCAGTAGATACAAAGTAAAAGCTATTGTTCAGTTTCATAATTCACTTGATTACCAATCGATTCTAGGATTAAAACTCGTGTTTCAGAGAGGAATCAGCAATAATTTCTAACTAAAGCCTCGTTCCGGAAAGACGCAGCGAAGCGTATTATCGGGCATTGTTAATGAGGATCGCTTCGAAAGGAACCTAACGCTCTACCAATATATGTATATATATACTTATCAACATTATCAACCCTCACAGCGCCTATATCCGCGACACAGACTTTTATTAAAATCCCATCCGCGATCGCAGCCCGACGATCCTGGTACCCCTTCGTCAGAAGAGACAAGGCTAATTATCGTTAAAAGCAGTTATTATCGGACGACGTTAGAAATCTCCGAGATGAGAGCGCGGGGTTTCATCCCCGCCCGGCGGACGGTGCCATGTACAGCGCGGGTGTAAAGACGCGCCCTTCGCGTCCCCGGTCGCGAGCAACCCTGGTGAGAAGCGGAGACTCGGACTTCATTTCTCATTCGCTGTCGCAGTATCCAGCGCGGGGTATATACCCGAAGGTATCCACATGAACTCTCGCATTCCCGCATACTGTACACGAGATGCACCCGCGCGCGCGCGCACACACATGTTCATAACGCATACGTAAACACGAATATATACACGTACGCGTGTAAACGTAAACATGCAGAGACGATGACAAGTGCATGTGCGCGCGCGCGCATTCGCGAACACGGGGTAGTCCTCCCTTTTGCACCACGTCGTGGAACCTCGGCACGGCTTCGGATGTGCTCGTCTCGCCAGGGTCGAGAGGAGGAGGAGGAGGAGAGAGAGAGAGAGAGAGAGAGAGCGGGAGGATCACAAGGGGCAAAGAGTACAAACCCCGAGGAGCGAGAGGCAAAACGGGTCACTCTCGCCTCCTTTCAGGATTCGGCCGGCTGGGATACCTACATCTGCCAAAGTTCACGGGAGGGCAATGCCTCGCCCACTTTTACGGGAGCATCATTCCGGAACTATGTCTTAACCCTTTAACGCCACGAGCACCCCGCCTCACTTGCTGCCGGATTTTTGTTTTTCGAATCGGTTTTCTAGTATCTTTAAAAACTCGAGGGCGCAAATGAAAAAAGTCTGTAGATTCCCGCTGGTACATGGAAGATCGGGAAAGTTCGGAATTCTGAAAGCTTAAAAAAGTTCGCCCTAACGCCACTCGAAATGTCCGTGCACGAAAAAAAAAATAGGAATACCGAAACTTTCAGAGCGTTTCTTCAAACACCTAACAAATAATCTTGTTTCAAACAAGTTCTTGACAAATTTTTGCTCGATACCCGAGAAATTGCATTTTACATACTTAATGAGTTTTCTTGCGCAATCAATCATTTCTCCCGCCAGGAGACCTTAAAACAATCGGCTGCTTTCTCGGAATTCCCGCTCAGTCGCGATTTTAATGCAAAACTAACTGAATCCGTGTTATTCCCGTCGATTAACTTGGAGTCCCGCGTCTTCTTGGAAGTCAGAAATCGACGCCCCGAGAAACCTCGGGGGAGGGGGGGGGGAGGGGAGAGGAAAACCGAGCGTAATGAAAAGTATGTGCTTCGCGGGGGCTAACGGCCCACGTTCCGACGTCCTTTCGCGCTGCGGCGTCGCGCGTCGCGCGTAGTTTCGATGTAATCCGATGTGACTTCGTCGGCCGTCTTGAATTCTCTTCGACGTGTATCGGCCGGAGCGTTGCCTGGATGCCTTGGATGGTTCCAACGTCGAAGGACGTTACGATGATGCGACGGGTCGACGCGACGTCGCATAGATCTCTCCCGACTCCCATCAGGAATAATCCGCTCGTAATCCGCTAACGCCCGTTTTCTCTCTCCCTCCCACCCACCCTCCCCCCTCCTCTCTCTCTCTCTCTCTCTCTTTCTCTCTCCCCCCGTTTCTTCCTATCTCTCCCTGCCTCTCCCTGTCTCTCCGTGTCTCTCCGCGCCTCTCCCTGTCTTTCCTTGTCTCTCCCTGTCTCTCCCTGTCTCTCCCCGTCTCACCCTGTCTCTCCCTGTCTCTCCGTGTATCTCCGTGTCTCTCTGTCCGTCTCTTCCAGTCGTTCAAGGCAATTGCGATGTTGACTCGACACTTGTTAAATAGTTGTCTTTATACAGAGAGTAATGTCTTTAACAGAAACGACGAATAACAGGCCATGGGCCATAGAATGGCGAAAACAGAATGACGGACAGGAGAAACCGGCTTGTTCGCCATCGAAATAAGCCGAGGGACATCGAAGCGACAAATAAAAGGACAATAACTCGGCTAATAAAGAAATGATGGAGAGAGGCGAAACGATTCTGATTGCCGCCTGTATTAATTGACAATATTAGTCATTGATATTTTCAACGTACAGTAAATAGAAGAATTCCTCTCGTTTAATCGATAACCAGGGATGCGGGGTGGATTTCTCATCAGCTTCTCTCATATCATACGATAGCTCTCTTAACAGCGATCTAAAATTTTATATTGTTAATCAAGCGTCTTCTGCAAACTAATTTTTTTGTCGTAGTTTCATGCAGAAGTTTTCTGCTCGTGCCCTTATACTCTGCTATCAGAGCAGGAAATTTTTAACGTTTCAAGTTTTAAATTTCAAGAGAACATACCTCGGAATATGAGTTAATGAAAAAAGTCTGCGTTTTTCATGATTTTTAATACTAATAGTAAGACCGAAATTACTTAATATCATTTAATTTATAATATTTGTGCTGGATTTATTTTGTCGACAGCTTTAAAAATCATCCAGATTTCATTTACACATAATCTCGTAATGATGATGCAAGCGCTGCTTCTAATCAGAATAAATTTAGCGCTTAGTCCTGACGCCTGTACGTCTTTATAAATAAATGATATAAACACCTAATTTATAATTGCCCGCGGTTTTTTATATCCACAAAATTTATAACACTTAGTATAATGTAATTAAATTAATGACGTGTACTTTTCTGGAATTATTTATTATAATTATATTGTAAATTCAACATCCCGGTTAAGATTACAAAACACAATATTAAAATAATAATATATCACGTTATAAAAATTACCATTATTAAAAATGTACATAACCTTTGAGATAATTTATTTTTATTTAAAAATTCCTATTTTAAAAAATTATATTCGGGCAAAGCATTGAAGAATTTAATTATATTTCCATTCATACAAATGTTAACAAAACAAAGATTTGTACCCTAAAAAGTCTCAATTTATTTCAATCAGTCGCTTCATCTAAATGAAAGTAGCACAACTGAAAGATTAGATTGTCATACGGTTTATCGCGTGACAATATAAAACTTTTGCTCGAAACTTCGAGTTCCATTTGTTTGAATGTCGGATTCTATACGTCGTCATTGACGCGTAGAGAACCTTCTCTCTCCTCCCTTTCCTCTACTTCTCTTCATCCGAAACAAGTTTAATCTATCGCATCACGCACACGCGTCACGCGGGTTTTACGTGTTTAGGCGCCTCCATCCGCTTTTAAAATAGAAACATATTGAATCTGTTAATTTAAGTTCAACATAATTTTCTATCGCCTATCTCTAGTCTTAATTTTAGTTTCTAGATTTTATTTCTTCCAAAAAATAAACGATGTCGGGAGGCTAGTAATTAATTTTATTTTTTACGCTTTATTTTTCTTCGAGTGAGATTTCTCATGATTGATTCACGGATTCGTTTTGTGACACACAAGATGTAATCACTTTACGTTAATCAAATCTACTACTTCGTTCATTATTTCATATAATGTACTTTTGTTTAAGCATCCAATTACGTAGGTTAAGATCCATTGATTTATCGAATGTCACTTATTGCTAGCATAATACGACACAACTTCGCGAGAGATGTTGCAGCATGTATCATTTATTGCAAAAAAAGATTTTTCGAAAATTATGTGGAAACTTTTTAAACAAATTATTTTTTTTATCAAACGAGCCTTACAGATTTTATTATTATAATTTAATTTTTAAATTATTATGCATTAATTCATATATTTATACAATTATTTAAACAATAACCTACATTAAAATGTTTATACGGAAAATATCCGCTCGCGTGTACATAACAAACTTTATCATTTTTCGCATGAGATCTACCATGTCAACAGTGCTATATTTTCAGTGGCATTTTTTTTTATTTATCTATGATCGAATTGTTAGTTTGGGAATCCATTTTCTACGACATATCACGAAGCTTGCTTTGTCGAGCCAATACGATTTCGCAAATGGATTTCGATACAACGCGCGGATACAACTTCGCAAGATATTCAACGTATGTTCCCTTATTTTTGCATATATTTAATCGCAATTTCCTCGCTACTGGCGTCACTCGCTCGCCCGCGGACGACGTACATAGGTATCGGAAATCCTTACATGCAGAACAACTTTATAATTTATGAGTGAGGAGAAAATTGCTTTCTAGGAAAAGCTATCCGAGTCGTGGCAAACCACGGCGATCCGTCTTAGTCTCGTTTGCGTAAGGAGGCTGCATCATTTTCCGGCGGTAGGAAAGAGCTTTTACTGTCGCTTGTACTTAAACGCCGACATCGATATAGCGGTATCGCCGAACGTGCCCGCGTTCCATTAGGCTTTACAACCTTCGAGCCATAAAACCGGAGGGTAACGTTCTCCCGTCGGCTCTGAGAAAAAGGCGACAGCTGATCGGCGGAGTGCCGGGTGCGTGTCACCGTTTGCCTTCCCCCCCGTGCCTTCCCCATGAAATGCATCGCACGTCTTGGGCAGAACGCGCGTTTAATCCTACGGGGGATACCCAGGATATTGTCTCAGAGAGACAGAGAAAAGAACTGCGCACGTGCCTCAACGCCTACCCGATATTTCGTAAAACGGAAGACGGGGGCAGAGTTTGCGTAAGGGCAGACGGACGAGGAAGACGGATCGTCTAGTAGCAGATTAGAGATTTTCCTAGCCTGACGCCCCGAACTTGCGTAGGATTTTTATTTGTATCGCGACCACGAGGTCGCGCGCCTCCCTCCCAGGGAATGAACTTGAGACTTGAATATCATCCCCTTCTATCAGCATACAATTATAGAACTTGTAGAGGGATAGATGGAGCGACGAAGAAGATATCTTTCCAGTGCAAAAATCAAGGGGCTACTTAAAGTTAATCACAATTTGCAGATTCGTATGACTTCAAACTCGAAAAACTTTCGATTACGTGGCTACGAATAGCATTTCTTTTAATAACTTTTTTAATAAAAGTCAAATATAAAGCCTCATATTAGAAAACCAATGTAGAATATAAGAAAGATATATTAAATAACATTCTTTTAATAATTTTTTAAATAAAAGTTCAACATTATTCCTTTGTTATAAAACTAATAGAGGAAAGTCCCCTGTTATGAAATGGGCTCCTAATATGAGATAGCGGAGTTTCCACTAAATTAATTGACAGCATCTGTTGGTTCCACCATGAATTTATTGCCCTTGGAGTGAATTCTGTTTAGTGGAAAATTGATTGTTAGATCGTGTAATCGTTGCGAAAAAGATTTGTGATTGAATTTAGACGATGGAAACCTACTACCTCATATTAGAATCCTATCTTATAATAGAGGACTTTCCTCTATATGTATACAGTGTGTCTGACCCAAGAGTACCCCTACGATAAATGATGGTAGATTGGGTCAAACTAAGAAGAAAAGTCATGTACCATTTTACAAAATTCGCAATAGTTGTAAAAAAATTTATTGAAACGTCTGAGCGAATGAGGGCGTAGAGAGCGGTAGGCCGGGCTCTTGACGACTGGCGATCGGCAATCGTCTTTTAGCCAATAAGAGCAAAGCAGTCAGCGATTTAATTGACTCTAATTGGCTAGAGGACAGTCGTCAATCGCCAATCCCAATCCAGTCCGAGTCGGCAATTGCCAGTCTGATTCAGCCTTTACGCGATTCTTCTGCTTTACCCTCCCACTGAAGTACATTATGGATACCAAAAGATAAGCACGAAACTATATCACAGCGTAAGTAGTTTTTAATTAAAGGCTCACAATAAATTAAGCTTCCCAAGATTGGTTTCTGCAACTAATTTCGAGAGCCTCCGTCTGAGCAGAATTTTAATCTAAAGAGTTAATTGGCAAACACATTTTTAAAGTCGACCAATCTGCACCAATCCCGCGCGGCGGAAATTTACACTTTAAAACGCGGCGGACTGAAAAAATATCATTCTGCACTTCCAGAGAGTGTGACATTTATTTTTATTATTAATACCCGACAATGTTTCGATCCAATTCTCGCGGAATTATCGCATTCATCGACCGAAAGTGACAAATGTGTTTAGTCAATAGTGAATACGCGTGTCGACACGTCGCGACGTTTAAAGAGTTTGCTGTGACCGCTGTAAGTTTCGATAACGAGATGAAACTCGGCTATCCACAAGGTCTGACGTAAGGTTGAAGGCGCACAGGGATAACGATAGAAAGACGGACAGAGATCAAGAGCCGAGCAAAGCTGATGGGGCGAAGTAGGGTGAGAGAAAGAGAGAGAGAGAGAGAGAGAGAGAGAGAGAGAGAGAGAGAGAGAGAGAGAGAGAGAGAGAGAGAGAGGAGAGAGAGAGAGAGAGAGAGAGAGAGAGAGAGAGAGAGAGAGAGAGAGACGGAGGAGAGTTGCTGCGGG
>NW_011967058.1:44140-50030 GCF_000949405.1 Vollenhovia emeryi | reverse complement strand
CGCGCGCCCGTAACCTTCCGCGGCCTCGGCTGTCCTCGTTGCCGATAACGAGCGGCCGCGGGGCGGTTTTTCCGCGCGCGCGGTGGCCGAAGACGGAGCGCGGCGGACGAAGGGGACGGAAGGGGGACAAGGCCGGAGAGAGCGCGGCGCGGCGGCCTGAGGCCAGGACAGACGGGGGATCAATCGGCGACGAGCATGAGGAGACGCCTCGGGGCGCCCACCACCGCTACTGTCTCATCGTCAGCGTGCGGGAACGGCCGCGTTACCATCGTCGCTGCGCGCCGCTGCTGCTCGGCCCACCAACGTACGCGAGCGCTCGGCGGACGATGGGCGCCGGATACGAACATTGACGACTACCTGCCGGACGTGTCGTCGTCGTCGGCGTCGTCGCGGCTACCCCAGAGGGGACTCCCGTCGTCCCTGGTCTAATTCGCGATCTCGCTCATCTCGCGCCAGCTCCTGCGGCTGAATCCCGCGCGGCGGATACGCGCGTCCTCGGGAGCGACACGGGGAGGGACACGCGCGCCCTGCTACCGTTGCTGTTGCTGCCGCGCGACCACCCTCCGTTGTAAACGATAACACGGGAGGATACGTGGCGCCGAGGAGATGTTTGCGCGCACGTGGCGTTGAAACCTCCCGAGACAATCGCCACGAAGCGGAAGGGAGGAAGCGGAAGGGCGACCGGAGAGTTTACGGAGCTGGGAGGACGCTCGATGGATTCGCCCGGAATTTCGCGAACGGGAATCCGCGTATCTCACTTGCGCGAGCACTCGCGAAGTTAGAGCGCTCCGCGGTAGAGAGGGCTGGCTTCGGAGGGGGAGAAAAAGCGCGCTGGGGGTCACCGACGGTAACTGGGACACCGCGGGCCGACGCGATTCTAGTTTCGGGGACGCGGCGTGTACTCCCCTTCCCCATAATCCTCTCGGTGCTGAACACGCGTCGGGAACTGCAAGTCGGAGAGTACTTCATCAAATACGAAGAGGAGAGCGAGACTTGAAAGGAGAGGGGAAAAAAGAAACAATCGTTCCGCGGGACTTCACCCCGTCGCGCCGCGATTTACGTAGACGATTGCTAAATGTGACACGGAGTCTTTCCAGCTCCCCCCCCCCCCCCCCGTCGTTAATCTCGAAGCGGCGAGAAGATCAGGCGAATTTCAGGCTGACACGCACGTTCAGCACCGTCCGAAACACAATTCGGGGCGACCGAATTACTGTACCTAGTACAGCGAAACATTTTATGCGTTCGATAAGAAAAACAAGTGCGTATACACGCATGTATATACGGGTACACACAGACACGCACACAAACGCGGGGCACCGCGCGGATCTATATTAGGTACATGTACGCATACATGTTACAAATTTATTTAAATACGTCGTAGATAAATATATATATATATATATATATATATTATACGTGTGTTAAACCTTTTCATAGAGATCTAAATAACGACGTTGACAAATTACATAGTATATCACGTTACGCGATTCTCGATAATCAAATATCGATAACTCGACCGCACGGAAAATATAACACGTTGGAAAAATAACGCTCGCGAGAGAGAAAGAAAGAGAGAGAGAGAGGAAACTCCCCTTGGAGAATTAAAGAGCCGAGAAGAGCGCGGGAAAGCGAGAGAGACGAGGAAAAGTTAACTCGCTTTTGTGAGGGCGCGGAGATAAGAACGAGAGGAAGGAGACACTTAAATCCTTGTACCGTGAGACTCGAGCGGTCGTATGTGTTACACATGTGGTAACGAGTAGAATACCTGAAACAATCCTTTATCGATCGGCCGATCGAAGAAACTGCCACGAAACATTTGCCAATTACGTTAACGGAGAAAAAAAGAAGAGAGGGGAAACTCGCGGGATCCTCTCTGTCCTTTGTCAATGCGCGCGAGTGTTCGCGCGAGTCCACGGTGCTCAATTAGGCGTATAAGTACACAAGACACGCAGGCGTGCAAATTATTTTTCTCGACCCAACCCCTTCTCCGAGAAGTGCATCCCTGTACGTTAGTATAAATAAGCGCGTCGAGTCTGTCCAAAAGAAAAGCCCCCCCCCCCCCCCGAGTGAGGAAGCCAACTCAAACGATCCTCGATCTACCTCAACGACCGTCGGCTCAGCCCTCCCCCCTCGAACAAGGTATCTCGGCAAGAGATCGTTGAGGAGCAATCACTATTGCGAAATATCGTCCAACTGAAAGTCCTAGAGCTTAAAATCTTCCATCGTTGCCCTCGATCGTTGTCACCTCGCGTCCTCGGAGAGAAGAAGGATACACCCTTGCACGATCCACCGGGTGAATCAAGTGAGGTCGAGGTACGTTCCCTCGATCGACGAGGTTTTTCGGACGGACGTTGATTTCCGGCTGTTCGCTACCGACGCGAATGTCCCGGCGCTACTTGAACATGAGGGACACCAAGTAAAGATGATCGATGTAAGCGGGGCCCTCGTGTGTTTCGAGTCGCGCGAAATCTCGATCGTCCCTCGCACAATCACCGAGCTCGTCGGGCGGTAGATAGGACTCCGATTAGCGATTGTCGCATACATCGAGCATCTCTGCCTTCGAGATCGATTGGATGCTGACGATTAGGGTGTCAAGTCGACACACGTTGCGTCGTGCGTGGATCGCGCCTTGTGCAATTCGCAAATCAAGCAAGTGATATGCTCTGTCTCACGCGGGTGCACGGACACGATAATGCTGGCGGCGAGAGATGAGATTAGAGCGCCAAGAAGAAGAGAAAGAGAGAAGAAACAGCTGCACCGCGGGACGGGGAGAAGAAGCCGCGCTAAGAAAGACACACAGCCATGTCATGGGAGTCTATCTCGTCCAGGGATTACCTCGGGCAAGTATCGTTGCTTACAGAACGAAAATAAATTAGCAAATTCCGAATTGCGAATTGCAAAACACGAGAATAGCCACGTATGACTCGACGCGAGCACATTTTGATCGTTAGAAATCGTTTTCGGTTAAAAAATTTATTAAATTATTACTTGACGAAATAATCGATTGTAATAATAATAATAATGGGGCAACATTTTTTGTTGATATACAACAATATATATAATATGTTATATATTGTTATTTGTTAAGTTTAGAGCCAATAAGTGGCGATACACTTGTACTCAGAATTCAACATACTTTCTAATTGCGACACGAAAAACAGAACATTTCGTTTAAAATTAACTTTCAAATGTTTTTATTTATAAATAAAGTGCGTACATTATGTAATGTAATTTTTGTAACATTTCTTTAAATTTATAATCCATGAAAGATGCAATGTATATAGTTGTTTGCTAATAATTAATCATTATGAGAAACATTAAAAACATACAGGTATCAGAGAGAATTTTCTTTTAAAATTTATCCTGAAATATTTTATAATCGTGGAGCAACACGGCATTTCGAAGAATTTTATGAGTTTTTTAAATTTCACCATACATTTCACTAATGTAATTATATTTAGTATAATTAAAGTGGTAAACTTTCAAAGAAGTTTCATAAGGTCCTTTAAATTGCCACGTTGTCGCACGATTTTCAAAGTGAATTTTAAGAGGCAATTCTCACCGTGCATTCTACTTAAATGCTTCATTGATTGCCATTTTTACTATTGTACAAGATTAATTTAATTGTTACGTAGTGTATCAAAGTGATCATCAATTCTCTTGTCGAAAGAAAAAGAGTAAACTATACATTGGAATGCGTTTGCACACATATACCATATGGTGAATATACAAGCTTGCTTGAAATCTGAAATAAACGGTTACTACGTCTGTGCAAGGAAAAATAATATAAAAATACGCGCTCTTCACGTGTATGTTTATAAAAAGATTATGGGAAAATGATAAGAATTGCATATATAATTCATTGAATTCTTTACCACTTTTTCTCAGCTTGTAGTAGCTAATCTATGAGTTGTTGTTTTATTTATAAAATGAGAGTATTGTGATCTATATGAGTAATCTAGATTCTTCCAAATCACTTTCGTTTGCTTTAAAAACCATTAACAGTTCTAACGATAAATATTAATTAAAAGTAATCTTTTATACTCGATACTGAAGTGACGTAATTACATTCTTTTTACATACGTTAGCTAAGCAAACACAACAACGAAAAGTAGCATACAGGTATTTATTGTAACTAGAGTAATATGTTTCAGCAGTTTCTTTTTATGTTTTTAATTTAATACATGGCCTAACCTAACCTAACTCTGTAATGTATAAATATCGATGTGAAAATGTATAAAAAGAAGTTCTAGTAAAGCAAAAATGACGCCCAGCGAAATAGGTCGCAGTTCAATTTGTTAATTATTGTAACATGATAAAAGAAAAATTATGAAAATTGCTTTCTCGTGTATTTATATAAAAAATCATATTTAACATTTAGCGAAATCGCTAAATAAGGTAAATGAGGAATTATGTAAAAACGTTGGAGAGCTATATGTTAAAAAGTAATAACGCAAAAGTGATATCGCAAATTTGCCTCATTAAGTACTTTTTCCGATTTTATTTAGGTAACCTTTGTAGGCCAGTTTTACAAACGGTTAACTATTAACTGGAGAGAGAAAGAGAGAGATTCATCGATTCCCTATATCGTTTTAGATAATAATATAGAAAAAGATATGGAGTCGATTAACCTCTGGTTAGCAGTTAATCGATGTTTGTAAAATTGGCCCTGTGACAAGCGGAACGCGTTGCAAGAATAAATTGTATGACACAGAAATAGACTATTGTGAGTCAGAAATCCTACGATTATAATCGAATACGCGAATTATGCATACATTTGTCATGCTATTTGGAAAAGCGTCGTTAACGTGAAACGATTTTCGCGTCAAGTCATTACGAGATCAAGCAAGGACGGGGATGCTCGAGGGAAGCGGAAGGCGTGCGATATAGGGGGACGACAAAGGCAGGTGCCTTGTATTTCGTTGATCGACCTCGACGCGTGGAAGAACCAGGGGATGGTTCGATTTTCCACTTAGAATCGCAACGCCGTACCGTATCTCGTAGCTCGTAAATGGGTCAGCAAAAGAGGTCGCAGGTGCCTCGCCCACCTAGCGAACGTGGTGGGAAAGCGATAGAGTGTCGTATACTCTTCGCTTTACACGATACGGGCTTGTATACGTATACACACACCTACACTACGAGGCCACAAACAAGCGGGTATGCGCGCGCGCACAGGCACGCGACTGTTTTGGGGAGGAACTTGAGCGGGAGTGGAAAGTAATTTGCGACGGGGGGCGTGATTTTCACGGGGTTTCTATCGAGCGTTAGGCGCAGGATACTACTCTTTTACGACCTTAATTAGCTTTAACGTCATAATTACCGATTGATGACGCCTCAACAATACCTGCCAATAATACGTATGCGTGATTTTGCTTAGTTATTTATTTATTCTTAATGCGGACAGAACATATATGTTTCAACTTAAAATGTTGTTACTCTCGTTGCGAAGGGAGTAATGTTCAATTAGGGAAGATCGAGGGGTGAACCGCTGAGGGAATTGTGGCGTACGGATTTGCGGTATTACTGGGCATTACTAGGCAGTTTTTGGACATTAGGCCTTGCTAGGGCATTAGAATAAGATAATAAGATAAAGTAACGCCCACTGCAGGCATTAGCAGGCATTGGTGTACATGATTTTGGTCAGCAGTTTACCCCTAGATTTCAGGGCAATCTAAAATGTTTGTTTTATCACTTTAACTTAAGAATAGTATTCATCAAAGTGCAACATAAATCATTACTTTGTCCAAATTGTACAGTTAAGACTTCAATTAACGTGTCGACTTGTCTGCAACGTCAAATTGATCCTAACATCGAATTTGAGTTCTGAAATAAACGTCCGATGAGGGTTAAAAAAAGAACACGCCTGAATTCATGCCTGATAAAAAAATTA